>NC_091127.1:45835390-46037890 GCF_040183065.1 Periplaneta americana | reverse complement strand
TTTGCTGTCTGTGTAAATTGCCACTGTTCGTTCAATATTTGGTATGTCCATTTCCGTTATTATCTTTAGAGCTTGTAGGATTGCTATCTGTTCCGCTTGATTATTGGAGCATTTATTGTTTAGCCTGAATTTTTGTTGTTGGACAACTGTCTTGTTTCTAAATATGACTGCTGCTCCTACTTTTCCATTAATTTTGCTGCCATCTGTGAACACTTCTATTTCATATTGTTCATTTGTAGCTTCAGAGATCTCTATTCTTTCTACAGGATGCATCCACTGTGTTGTATCTACTGGTTCGTCGTACTCCTGTAACAATCCGTGTGTGGCCTTATATATATTTATCTTCTCTTCTATTATAATCTTTATTGGCTCGACTCCAGCTATGATACAAGATGCATTATATTCATATGTGTAATTTTTTTATAACGTTTCTATTGGTTATTAAAAACTTCAAGACTTCCCTGGTGTGTAATTTTCTGAGTACAGCTATTAAAAACTACAAAACTTAAGAATATTTGATGACATTACCATTAAAAATGAAATAATATTATAGTTAATGCAATTATGTATTTGTCATTAATTATGTACACATTAATGCTATATTAATGATATGAAGCTGAAACTTTTTGGGGTTGTACGTATAAGTAGACATAGAGAAAGAATATCTTAAATTCAGTTCTTCATTTCTATAATTTACTGAATAATGGCTATAGGAACGACTTCAGAATACCCCGTAAGCACATATGTCATTATTGCTTTATTGAATTATTTATTTTTGGTCCAAGGGACCTATGTTTTTTATGTAGCTACTTAAGTATTTATCTACCCTTGTGCCATCAATAATAAAAAAAGTTTGAATTATTTTTAATTTTCACAGTCTTTGTACACAAGTACTTACGTGGTATTCTGAAGTAGGCCTATAGTACGGCTATATAATATATACTGAAAATTTACGTAAGGTACTGTAACAATATTATTATTAAAAATGAAATATTTTTATAATCATTAATCAAGTCGTGTGGGGTCTTACTCATATATTTAATTGCGGTGTGGTATAGATATTTATATTGTGATTCTCTAATTTTCTTAGGTAGTGGAAGAGGCATTATTAATTGATCCGTGATTCCTATTTTATCTGCGTCTTTAAACTACATCAAAATTAATTTCATATTCCTTTGGTTTAATCGATTAGATTTGTGATCGCTGCTTAAATTTTCCGTCATTAACAATTCATCACAAGCGTATGGAAAATTATAAGTCATTGATTCAGCATGCTAAGGTTTTACGTGGCCAAAATTTTATTATGTTCAGGTACTGTACCCAATCCACTCCAAACATCAGATATTGTTGCCAACAATCTTTATGCTATTTCCTACAAAAATACAGAACAATTATTGGCAAATGAAGGAAACGTGCCATCTACAGATTAAAGTTTCGATGATCATATGGGGTTAGATCAAAGGCGGCACAATTAACTTACTGCAGAGGACATTGCAGGTGCTTTTGTCTCTGTAGATGGTGAGTCACCAAAATACCGTTTTGTTGTGCATGGCAGGCAAGGGGGACCAAATTAAGCTCTCACTGTGATCTGATTAAATATATTCCTTCCTCCTCCCTGATTAATCACAACTGCAACACAACGCCAGCAAAACAAGCCCACTAGAAAGACTTTATTTCAGTTTGTACCATTTCGTATTGCTGTTCGTAACCATTTCTCACACATTTATTAGTCACACAAGTTAATCCAGTAATATTTGATAGATCAGTATTGTCTGCAGGAAGCACAAAAATTGCAATTTCTAAGAAAAGACCAAAAGGTATTATTTATTGATAAAATAAGAGGCCCACAAAATTTTGTAGTCTCTTGATCACCTCAGCAAGATCTCTTAATGGGAAAAAGTGATTCTGCTTCTACATTTCAAGGTAATTCATGAAACATGAAGCATCTATACCAACATGCTATGTCTATTGTTGGCAAGCATGACAAACCTGACATTTTCTGAACTCTCTCCCTAGACCATACATGCCCAGATTTCTCGGCCTTATAGGCTTTAACGGTAACAATTTTTGTCAGGTTTACTATGCTGCCATCTAGTTGTTACATAAGGAGTAACGTCATAACTTCCATTTGAATTACATTAGCAACTGTACTGCCATCTCGTGTTCGTTTACGGCGGATGGGTGGCAATAATCCTGGTGGTTGTTCTCTTCAAAGTGCTACGTATTTTAACGTAGGGATGAACAATCTATATGTGATCAGGGCTCTCATCTACAATCCGCAATGACCTGAAATAGCTGCTATATTAACTTTCGAAATGTTTGGTATTCCACATTGAAAATAGATCTGAAAAAAGGTTTATTTGAACTTGTAATGAACTTAATCTGTATCATTTGCTGCACAAGTCACTAGTTGATATATAAATCTCTGTACAAATAATTTGATATTGATCTTAAAACATTGAATTTTGAAGTGCGTTTCAAATCTTTAAACTCGATTTTTCCTAAATAATGTTTTGGTAGTTACGACAGTATAGTTCTGTGGGTGCGATATATTGAGAAGTAGATACTGAATATCAACAAAATCCGTCCAATAGTTTAGTAGAAATCGCTGTAAGCTACACAGACAGACAAGTACTAAAATTACTACCAGTATATTTCATGTACATCATGCCCTGATAAATTGACTCGTAGATACTGAATATGATCAAAATTCGTCCAAGAGTTTAGTAGAAATCGCTGTGCACAGAGAGACTAGTACTAAAATTACTATATTTCATGTACTGGTACATCATTCCCTGATAAATTGACTTATAGGTACTGAATATGATCAAAATTCGTCCAATAGTTTAGTAGAAATCGCTCTGCACAGAGAGACTAGTACTAAAATTATTATATTTCATGCACATCATTCCCTGATAAATTGACTTGTAGATACTGAATATGATCAAAATCCATCCAATAGTTCAGTAGAAATCTCTGTGCACAGACTAGTACTAAAATACTGAATATGATCAAAATCCATCCAATAGTTCAGTAGAAATCTCTGTGCACAGACTAGTACTTAAATTATTAGATTTCATGTACATCATTTCCAGATAAATTGATTCGTATACACTTAATGTTAACAAAATTCGTTTAATAGTATAGTAGAAATTGCTGTACACAGAAAAACTACTATTAATATTATTATATTTCATGTATATCACTCCTTGGTAAATTGACTCTTAGATACTGAATAGGAACAAAATCCATTCAATAGTTTAGTAGAAATCGCTGTAGACGGACAGACTAGTACTAAAATGATTATATTTCATGTACATCATTCTCTGCTAAATTGACTTGGAGATACAAAATATTAATAAAATCCGCATGATAGTTTTGTATACATACTAGGTTCAAAAAGTTCCCGGAATTTGCTAGCATCATAGAAACAACGTACCTTAAACACTATTCTACAGCATTCCCTTCAAAATAGTTGCCTTCCGCAACAACACACTTTTGCCAACGCGTGTAGAGTTCCTGGAAGCAGGCCTGGAAGCCATTTTGTGAAACCCGTCTTAGTGCTCTCGTCGCGTTTGTGATAACCTCTTCAGCATTGAATCTCCGTCCTTTCAGATGACTTTTCAGATGGGGAAACAGAAAGTAATCAGGTGGTGAGAGATCAGGAGAGTATGGTGGGTGATCCAAAGCAGTTATGTTGTGCCTGGCAAGAAAATTCTTTACAATAATTGCTCGATGAGCAGGTGCATTGTCATGCATAAGGAACCAGTTGTTTTCTACCCACTTTTCTGGACGTTTCCTTCTCACTGCGTCCCAGAGGCGACGGAGGGTTTCTACGTACAATTCTTTCGTTACAGTACGACCTTCTGGAATGAACTCATGGTGCATGAGACCCTGAGAGTCGAAGAAAACTTCCAACATAACTTTGCTTTAAGTGTGCTTAAATGCGACAGGCTCATGTCAGTAGATTTACTGGCATGTGAAAGAACTCCTGCGGGACAAAATTCCGGCACATCCGGCGATGCTGATATAACCTCTGCAGTTGCGAGCGTCGTTAAATAAAACATAACATTTAAAATAACTTTGCCTTTGGAAGTGTCCCTAGGAAATTTTTGCTTCCGAGGAGATGTTTTCGATTTCCACTCAGATGACTGTCGTTTAGGGACTGGGTCGTACAAGTAGCACCAATTTCATTTTGTTTAAGAAATCACCATCTTCATCAGCCATACTGATCATGTCCCCAGCAAAACACAGAACTTGATGTTTGTACTTTGCTCTGTGGACATAATTACAAAATGCGACGAACAAACAAAACACTATGATAAACAATTGCCTACAACTCAAAACCAATAATTGCCATTATCAGCAAACTTTAAGGAAATGACATCATGAATGTTACCAACAAAACAAATGTATAATATCCCTTGTTATATATTAATACGAAAAATGGTAGTAAAATTCCGGGAACTTTTTGAACCTAGTAGTAAATCGCTATACACAGACAAGCTAGTACTAAAATTATATTTCATGTGCATCATTCCGAGATAAATTGACTCGTAGATAATGAATATGAACAAAATCCGTCCATTACTTCAGTATAAATCACTGTAGACAGACAGACAAGTACTAAACTTAATATATTTTATGTATTTATATCCTTCTTTGATAAATTGACTGGTAGATACTGAATGTGGTCAAAATACGTGCAGTAGTTTAGTAGAAATCGCTGTAGACAAACAGACTAGTATTAGAATTATTATATTTCATGTACATCATTCCTTATAAATTGACTCGTAGATACTGAATATGGACAACTTCTGTCCAAAAGTTTAGTAGAAATCGCTGTAGACATACAGACTAGTACTAGAATTATTATAGTTCATGTACATCATTCCCTGATAAATTGACTCATTAGATGCCAAATATAAACAAAATCCGTTCAACAGTTCAGTAGAAATCGCAGTACACAGATAGACTAGTACTAAAATTATTATATTTCATGTAGATCGTTCCTTGATAAATTGACTCCTAAATACGGTACTGAATATGAATATATCCATCCAATAGTTTAATAGAAATCGCTGTACACACAGACTAGTACTAAAATTATTACATTTCATGTACATCATTCCCTGATAAATTGACTCATAGATGCTCCATATACATTACCAAATCCGTCCAATTGTATAATAGGAATTGCTGTACACAGAGAGACAAGTACTAAAATTGTTATATTTCGTGTACATTATACCCATATAAATTGATTCGTTAGATACTGAATATGAACAAAATCCACCCAATAGATTAGTAGAAATTGCTGTAGATACACAGACTAGTACTAAAATTATTAGATTTCATGTACCGATACTGGTACCGGTACATCATTTCCTGATAAATTGACTCATTAGATACTGAATATGATCAAAATCAGTCCAATAGTCTAGTAGACGTCTCTGTACACAGACAGACTAGTACTAAAATTATTATAATTGATTCCCTGATATATTGATTCGTAGATACTGAATGTGAACAAGATAAGTCCAATAGATTGACTAACACATGTAGGGTTACCATACATACTCTTTTTGAGACTATGCACTTTTGTACTCTCCCTTTTTTAGTAGAGTAATACTATTTTGTACTCTTTTTGATACAGTATGCGAGTTTTGGAAGGTCGTGAGGGATGAGCACAATATTACACTTTTCACTGGAACTGGCGACATTGTCCACGTTTCTGAAAAAGAATGTGGATATGTTGCACACAGCCCACTGCCATGGTGATTTTTTTTTTTTTTTTTGCATTTTTATTGAACTCTACATTCACAGTAGGCCTACTTTAGTCCCCTTCAAAGTATTGTCCATGTGCACTAATGCACTTGTCCCAAAGCTTTTGCCACTGCTCAAAACAATGCTGGAACTCTTGAGGCAGGATACTGTTCAAAGCCGTTACCGTGTTTTCTTTGACGTCATCCACATAACTGAATCACTTTCCTTTCAGACGTTTCTTCATCCGTGGAAACAAAAAAAAAAAAAAATCCGATGGATCAGATCGGGTGAGTAGCGTGGATGAGGCACAAGCACCAAGTTGTTTGTCAAAAACTGTCGGACCATCAGAGCTGTGTAGACTGGAGTATTGTCGTGATGAAGCAACCAGTTCCCATTTCTCCACATTTCGGGCAGTTTTCGTCGCACACTCTCTCGTTATCTTCGTAACACATCTAAATAGAAATGTTGGTTCACTGTTTGTCCTGGCGGAACGAACTCTTTGTGGACAATGCCATTCCTATCAAAAAAACAAATCAACATTTTTTTCACATTGGATCGCACTTGACGTGCTTTCTTGGGTCGTGGTGAATTTGGAGTTTTCCACTGGCTCGATGCTTGCTTTAATTCTGGATCGTACCCATAGCACCAAGACTCATCCCCAGTCACAATTCTTTTAAGAAAATTTGGATCGTTCTGCACTTCATTCTTCAAGTCGCAGCAAATTCTCTTTGGTCATCTGTGAGCAAGCGAGGAACAAATTTTACAGACACCCGTCTTAGGTGCATGTCTTCGGTTAAAATTCGCTGGATCTGCTCCATGATAGGTTCGTTTGCTCAGAAACTTCGTCAATGGTCTTTCGACGATCTTCATCAATTGCACATTTGATTTTGGCAATGTTTTCGTCATTCCTTCCTGTCGAAGGACGCCCAGGGTGTGGCATGTCTTCAGTTGACATGTTGCCAGATTTGAAACGGGAAAACCACTCGTAGACCTTTGATTTCCCCAAAGCATTTTCATTACAAGGCTTGCTGAAGCATCCCAACAGTCTCGGCTGCAGTTTTCCCTAACAGAAAACAAAATTTCACACACACTCTTTGTTCCTTGTGGTCGGCCATCTCACTAATCACCAAATGGTTGAAACAGGAACGCAAACAACACAGCACCACAAACAAACCACTTAACTCAGACTGACGCCAGCTCAATAAGGGTCGCGGGAGACCCCAAACTAACACCACCTAACAGCACAACTCGTAACTACAAAGCATGCGCGCGCAACAGTTCGGTTCCGGTTACTTTTGGGTCCACCCTCGTATATCTTGTTAAAGGCTGTGTGATGTAACTTGTCTCACTGTGAAAAGAGAGAGAAAGAATATATGTCTTACTTCGTCTGTGTTGTTATGGCGATTGGGGAGTGGAGCGGTGCCGTCCATCCACCCAGTGGCGGAAGGGACTAGTTGATACATTCTGTAGCGCAAAATAAAATAACAAAATATCTCTCTCCGTACTGTGTAGTTCCGTCACTGAACTTGTCTTTCAAGAAACTGAGTTCCGACAGCCTGTACAATAACAAGATTTTGAAAGGAATCCTGAAAATTTACAACCCTCCTATAATCTCCACCCTCATTTGAAGGGACTTGGTTTTATTGCTACTGAGACAAGATAAATCTTACCAGGTACAGTGATTTGTATGAGTGTAGGACAATTTGAATTTCTTGTGTTAATTAATTTGAATCAGACAGCAGACAAAATTTCACGAGAAAAATGTAAATTTAATGCAGATTTACAGAAGAAAGTTCCTCTGTTTAAAAAGACAAAATTATATTATGAATTAAGTATGTAATTGTGTGATGTCGATAGCAAATAAGGGAATACAGATTTGAACTAGCATCTGAATCCTATAGATTCAAAATCTCCTATATCCACTTTCACAAATTAAAGGATTTTGACAGTAACTGGTGGAAAATAGAAGGAATTTTCAATCTAATAGTGACTTTTAGCAAACCTTTTGCTTCAAATTTAGTGATTTTTTAAATTCAAATTATATAAATCATTAGAATTCATTCTTAGCAAGCAATATGTGGACATAACTCGATTCTGAACAAAATGGTCTATAGGGGGTTTTGAATCTAGAGGATTCATCTGTCTTTAGATAAACATAAAAGTCAGTAAGTAGTGTTCATTCCTCTAAAACAGTAGACAAATATTTTGTAAAAGAAGATACTGTAGACGAAAATATGATATTGGCAGCAGAGGCTGCATTGGCTTTCCATACAGTATCCGACCATCAAAGCTACAAATCATGTGATTGTTAAGCGAAATTATTTAAGCAAATTTTTAGCGATTCCTCAGTAACCAATCACATTTCTTCAGCAAAAACAAAAACCAGAAGCTATAGGGAATAATGTGTTGGGCCCTCATTCCTTGAAAATGCTGATGAGTCCAATAGCCAGAAAATAAAAATATCTTGGTGTTGCAACTGACACTTGCAACCAACAAAAATCTGTCCTATTTTAAAAAAGTATTTTGATGTGAAAATAGGTATGTCACATAAATTGTAAGATGTCACATCTATTCCAGATGAAAAATGTGACACAGTTTCTGAAGTTGTAGTTAATGCCTTACAAAACGTACAATTGTCTAAGAAATGCACAGCATCTTCAAAATTCTCTTCAGAGAACAATATTAGGAATAGGATGTCCTGCCCATATCTTATAGAACTGTGTACGGCATGGTGTAGACGGTTGGTCAATTGATATTGAAAGTCTTATGTTGAGGATATTAAATCATTTTTCAATATACACTGTCCGAATAGAAGAACTTAATGAATTCTCATCTTTTGTGGACCTAAAGTACAAACAACTTCTTTACCATTCAAAGACTAGGTGGCTTTCCTTGTTCCTTGCTATCAACAGACTACTATCAGCCTTGAAATCCTATTTTCTATCCCAAGAACAGCCTTCAGTTGTCCTTAAACAGCTTTTTGAAAATCCTTGAAATGAATCTTACCTCTCGTTCCTGCATTCATTAATGTTTGTATTCCATAATAAAATCATGGCCATGGAACTTGAAAATAACTCGATAGTGGAAATAATGTCGATACTCATCTCAGTGGAAAGGACACTAATAGAAAGGAAGGAGGCCGAATTTTTGCCATGAAAGTAAAGCAGCTTATTAAAGATAGTGAGGAAACTAAAAATTTCCACCAGTTTCATACTTTCCAATTGATGGAACTACATAAAATTCCACAGTGGGTTGATATTGAGAATTATGTACAATTAATGTAGGAAAAAGGAGTTAGTATTGAGACTCCCTTCTGTTGATCAAGTTGCAAATCCGAAAAATTTCTTGGCAACAAAGAGTGATAAAGAATTCGGTGAAGCTTTATCTCATAAAAAGTGAGTGAGCTATTTCAGTGTTAGTCAAGTGTCAAATTGCTCTGAATTTATCAAGATATGCAATTTTTTTTCATGATATACCTGCACATAATGCCATGTCGAAATGATTTTTAGCTTAATGAAAACACAATGGACAACAGAAAGAAATAGATTGTCAGCGGATTCAGTCAAAAATTTATTGTTGACCCAATTCAATTTCAAGGACTTAAGTTGCTCCCAGTTTTATGCACACTGCTTGGAGGACAAGGAGCTTATTAAGAAGATAAGAAATTCATCAAAATACAAGTAATTTGTAAGGTAAGGTTAATTGGAGGAAGTTTATATTTAAAATAATTACGGCCAGCTTGGGTATTGTAATAATGCGTTCACCTGAAACTTTGAATCATTGAATAATAATAATAATAATAATAATAATAATAATAATAATAATAATAATAAATATTAATATTATATGTGGGTATGTTCTCTTGAATTATTAATTTATGGTTCGATTGCGATAACTTTTTTAAGCACTGTGATAGTTATTTCCTCGTTATAAAGACAAAAAAAAAAAATTGTGAGAAAATATTTAAAAAAAATCGATTTTTTTTTTTTTTATTTATTTATTTAGAGAAATATGTGCTGTATGTGTTTCTCATATCTAATGAAGCCTGTTCGTTTTTGTTGGATCATTTACAAAATTATATTCTTGCTCATATTTGAAGGGTACACAGGAAAAACGAACAAGGTCACAATGCTGTTAAGGGTGATGCCATTATCTAATTCACTGTATTACTACAAGCTTTAGTGTTATTTTTACCAAAAGTGGTAAAGGAGAATTAAAACCACGGATACACTCATCATTTCCTTCATTTCAAGTAGAAACATCAATAAATTTTGCAGTAATATACTGAGACAGAGTATTACCTCACCCTTAATGGAAATGTAACATTGTTCGTTTTTCCCGTGTACGGTACCCTTCATTTAAGAAGTCCGGTTGTTCAGCGATAACTGTGCTGAACAGAATAAAAATCACCCTATTTCCAGGCTGCTCCTAGCATTATCTGACGCAGAAAGATTCAGCACTTCTTTTCCATTGGAGGGCATAGTTTTCTCCTTTAGGATCGCGATTTCAGAATAGTGAAGAGGACGTTAAGAAAGATAGGTCGAATTTATACTGCACACCAGTTAACTGAAATAGTAATAGAAGGTGGCACCACACAAAAATTCACTTTAAAAGATGTAGATAGATTCATTGAAATTTTAAACTTAAAAGACTGGTGGAAAAATTACTGTAAGAGAACAGGTTTTTCGAAAGTTCATCGAAACAGAGGCGTGAATGGGTCCATTTTTGGCAAAACTTCACTGTACCACTTCAAATATGATTCAAATACTCCTGGCTATATTATAGCATTCGTATTCATCAGCGGTCTAGTCAAACATACCTTCAACGTGACCTACAACAAGAAGTTGAACTACCTAGAAAAATATGTTATTCTACAGAGTTCTGTTATGAATGAGGAAACAGCTGCAAGAAATCTTCCTGAATATCATGGACATTGATGAAATATGTGTAATGTTTAATCATTAACAGAGGGATATTGTTGTAAAAGGTTCACAAAACCATGAAATAACTCCTTGAAATTGAAGTTATTGTTACAAAAACTGTATAAAACAAACAAATGGGGTTTTCAGATATATGTCCATTGTAATTTTTTTCAACATTTGTTAGAAGGGCAGAAGTCCGGAGGTTTCAAAGTATAATTGAAGTGTAAATTTGTTGAATTTAAGAGATTTAAATTTCATTGTCATTATCAAGAAGATAAATACTATGTTCTGTGATGTAGGCCCACAATAACTAAGAAACTTGCCAAATACACCGTGTTCCGCTTATAAGTATAATAAAAGAAATAGTTATAATTTCATAACAATGCATGCAAATGGGTTAAGATTGGTACCATTGTAAAGAGGAAATTGGGAAATTTTAATCCATTGTTGTTACTTATTTTTAGAAGACTCACGCATGCGCAGATCATTAAATAAGAGAATTCGTATCGTATCTTTAGTCAGTCAGCATGTGGACGCCAAAGCAGAAAGCCTTTTGTGTGCTGTCATTAGCAGAACATAGATCCATAATTCGTGTACAGCGCTTGTTTCGCCGTCAGTACAATCTTAGACCGAGGGAAGCTGTACCGACGTACGTCTCAATAATGAAATGGGATAGGCAGCTCAGAGAAACAGGAAGTTTGTTGTCTAATGCAGGTAAACATTCCAAGCGTAAAGTGTCTGACGAAAATGTCGAACGCATTCGCGAGGCATTTCAGAGAAGCCCGCGGAAATCCATTCGACAGGCTAGTGTGCAGTTGAACATCCCACCAACAACAGTGCATACAGTGCTCCATAAAAGATTGCGTTTGCGAGCGTACAAGCTGCAACTTCATCAGATGATTACGCCGAATGATAAACTGGAACGAAAACGCTTTGCAGAAACAATGTTGGATAAAGTGGACGATGACGACACATTTCTAACTCGAGTCTGTTTCTCAGATGAGGCAACCTTCCACGTCAGTGGAAAAGTAAACCGACACAATTGTCGCATCTGGGGGTCGGAAAATCCAAGTGTCGTAATTGAACACCAACGGGATTCCCCTAAATGGAATGTTTGGTGTGGGATCATGCGTGACAGAATCATTGGTCCCTATTTCTTTGCTGAAAAGACAGTCACTGCAAACACGTACCTGGATATGTTGCAACTGTATGCTGTGCCACAACTCCCAGATGGAGCAATTTTCCAGCAAGATGGGGCTCCCCCACACTTTGCCAACATGGTTCGCACATTCTTAGACGAACAATTCCCTGCAAGATGGATCGGAAGAGGATCACCGTACATCACATGGCCTGCCAGATCACCAGATCTAACACCACCTGATTTTTTCCTGTGGGGGTTTGTTAAGGACCAGGTCTACAGGACGCCAGTACGTGATTTGGCAGACTTACAAGAAAGAATTTATGCTGCTGTCAACAATGTTACACCACAGATGCTTCATAACACTTGGGTCGAGGTTGAATACCGGTTGGATATTTCCAGTGCCACCAATGGAAGCCATGTTGAGGTTTATGGAACATATGGTAACAAAAATTCCCAGTTTTCATTCTTTGTAGCAGTTGGTTTCAACTATATACTTGTATTAATTCAGAAGTTATAGCTATTTCTTTTGTTATACTTATAAGCGGAACACTCTGTATAACTTAGATGGAAATCAGTTTTTTTGTTAACACTGGAAAGTTTACCTACTCTGACGGACATGTGCCATTTTAACAAATGCTTATTCCATTATATTTCATGTACATCATTCCCTGATAAATTAACTCGTAGATACTGAATATAAACAAAATACGTTCAATAGTTTAGTAGAAATCGCTGTACTTAGACTAGTACTATAAATGTTATATTCCATGTACATCATTCCCTGATAAATTCACTCGTAGATACTGAATATTAATGAAATCTGTCCAGTAGTTTAGTAGAAATTGCTGTACACAGACTTGTACTAAAATTATTATACCGGTATTTCATTTACATCATTTCCTGATAAATTAACTCGTAGATATTGGATATTAACAAGATCCGTCCAACAGTATAGTAGAAATCGCTGTACACAGACAGACTAGTAAGCTACTAAGATTATCATATTTCATGTAGTTCATGTAGGTAGTTCAACTTCTTGTTGTAGGTCACGTTTAAGGTATGTTTGACTAGACCGCTGATGAATACGAATGCTATAATATAGCCAGGAGTATTTTAATCATATTTGAAGTGGTACAGTGAAGTTTTGCCAAAAATGGACCCATTCACGCCTCTGTTTCGATGAACTTTCGAAAAACCTGTTCTCTTACAGTAATTTTTCCACCAGTCTTTTAAGTTTAAAATTTCAATGAATCTATCTACATCTTTTAAAGTGAATTTTTGTGTGGTGCCACCTTCTATTACTATTTCAGTTAACTGGTGTGCAGTATAAATTCGACCTATCTTTCTTAACGTCCTCTTCACTATTCTGAAATCGCGATCCTAAAGGAGAAAACTATGCCCTCCAATGGAAAAGAAGTGCTGAATCTTTCTGCGTCAGATAATGCTAGGAGCAGCCTGGAAATAGGGTGATTTTTATTCTGTTCAGCACAGTTATCGCTGAACAACCGGACTTCTTAAATGAAGGGTACCGTACACGGGAAAAACGAACAATGTTACATTTCCATTAAGGGTGAGGTAATACTCTGTCTCAGTATATTACTGCAAAATTTATTGATGTTTCTACTTGAAATGAAGGAAATGATGAGTGTATCCGTGGTTTTAATTCTCCTTTACCACTTTTGGTAAAAATAACACTAAAGCTTGTAGTAATACAGTGAATTAGATAATGGCATCACCCTTAACAGCATTGTGACCTTGTTCGTTTTTCCTGTGTACCCTTCAAATATGAGCAAGAATATAATTTTGTAAATGATCCAACAAAAACGAACAGGCTTCATTAGATATGAGAAACACATACAGCACATATTTCTCTAAATAAATAAATAAAAAAAAAAAAAATCGATTTTTTTTTAATATTTTCTCACAATTTTTTTTTTTTGTCTTTATAACGAGGAAATAACTATCACAGTGCTTAAAAAAGTTATCGCAATCGAACCATAAATTAATAATTCAAGAGAACATACCCACATATAATATTAATATTTATTATTATTATTATTATTATTATTATTATTATTATTATTATTATTCAATGATTCAAAGTTTCAGGTGAACGCATTATTACAATACCCAAGCTGGCCGTAATTATTTTAAATATAAACTTCCTCCAATTAACCTTACCTTACAAATTACTTGTATTTTGATGAATTTCTTATCTTCTTAATAAGCTCCTTGTCCTCCAAGCAGTGTGCATAAAACTGGGAGCAACTTAAGTCCTTGAAATTGAATTGGGTCAACAATAAATTTTTGACTGAATCCGCTGACAATCTATTTCTTTCTGTTGTCCATTGTGTTTTCATTAAGCTAAAAATCATTTCGACATGGCATTATGTGCAGGTATATCATGAAAAAAAATTGCATATCTTGATAAATTCAGAGCAATTTGACACTTGACTAACACTGAAATAGCTCACCCACTTTTTATGAGATAAAGCTTCACCGAATTCTTTATCACTCTTTGTTGCCAAGAAATTTTTCGGATTTGCAACTTGATCAACAGAAGGGAGTCTCAATACTAACTCCTTTTTCCTACATTAATTGTACATAATTCTCAATATCAACCCACTGTGGAATTTTATGTAGTTCCATCAATTGGAAAGTATGAAACTGGTGGAAATTTTTAGTTTCCTCACTATCTTTAATAAGCTGCTTTACTTTCATGGCAAAAATTCGGCCTCCTTCCTTTCTATTAGTGTCCTTTCCACTGAGATGAGTATCGACATTATTTCCACTATCGAGTTATTTTCAAGTTCCATGGCCATGATTTTATTATGGAATACAAACATTAATGAATGCAGGAACGAGAGGTAAGATTCATTTCAAGGATTTTCAAAAAGCTGTTTAAGGACAACTGAAGGCTGTTCTTGGGATAGAAAATAGGATTTCAAGGCTGATAGTAGTCTGTTGATAGCAAGGAACAAGGAAAGCCACCTAGTCTTTGAATGGTAAAGAAGTTGTTTGTACTTTAGGTCCACAAAAGATGAGAATTCATTAAGTTCTTCTATTCGGACAGTGTATATTGAAAAATGATTTAATATCCTCAACATAAGACTTTCAATATCAATTGACCAACCGTCTACACCATGCCGTACACAGTTCTATAAGATATGGGCAGGACATCCTATTCCTAATATTGTTCTCTGAAGAGAATTTTGAAGATGCTGTGCATTTCTTAGACAATTGTACGTTTTGTAAGGCATTAACTACAACTTCAGAAACTGTGTCACATTTTTCATCTGGAATAGATGTGACATCTTACAATTTATGTGACATACCTATTTTCACATCAAAATACTTTTTTAAAATAGGACAGATTTTTGTTGGTTGCAAGTGTCAGTTGCAACACCAAGATATTTTTATTTTCTGGCTATTGGACTCATCAGCATTTTCAAGGAATGAGGGCCCAACACATTATTCCCTATAGCTTCTGGTTTTTGTTTTTGCTGAAGAAATGTGATTGGTTACTGAGGAATCGCTAAAAATTTGCTTAAATAATTTCGCTTAACAATCACATGATTTGTAGCTTTGATGGTCGGATACTGTATGGAAAGCCAATGCAGCCTCTGCTGCCAATATCATATTTTCGTCTACAGTATCTTCTTTTACAAAATATTTGTCTACTGTTTTAGAGGAATGAACACTACTTACTGACTTTTATGTTTATCTAAAGACAGATGAATCCTCTAGATTCAAAACCCCCTATAGACCATTTTGTTCAGAATCGAGTTATGTCCACATATTGCTTGCTAAGAATGAATTCTAATGATTTATATAATTTGAATTTAAAAAATCACTAAATTTGAAGCAAAAGGTTTGCTAAAAGTCACTATTAGATTGAAAATTCCTTCTATTTTCCACCAGTTACTGTCAAAATCCTTTAATTTGTGAAAGTGGATATAGGAGATTTTGAATCTATAGGATTCAGATGCTAGTTCAAATCTGTATTCCCTTATTTGCTATCGACATCACACAATTACATACTTAATTCATAATATAATTTTGTCTTTTTAAACAGAGGAACTTTCTTCTGTAAATCTGCATTAAATTTACATTTTTCTCGTGAAATTTTGTCTGCTGTCTGATTCAAATTAATTAACACAAGAAATTCAAATTGTCCTACACTCATACAAATCACTGTACCTGGTAAGATTTATCTTGTCTCAGTAGCAATAAAACCAAGTCCCTTCAAATGAGGGTGGAGATTATAGGAGGGTTGTAAATTTTCAGGATTCCTTTCAAAATCTTGTTATTGTACAGGCTGTCGGAACTCAGTTTCTTGAAAGACAAGTTCAGTGACGGAACTACACAGTACGGAGAGAGATATTTTGTTATTTTATTTTGCGCTACAGAATGTATCAACTAGTCCCTTCCGCCACTGGGTGGATGGACGGCACCGCTCCACTCCCCAATCGCCATAACAACACAGACGAAGTAAGACATATATTCTTTCTCTCTCTTTTCACAGTGAGACAAGTTACATCACACAGCCTTTAACAAGATATACGAGGGTGGACCCAAAAGTAACCGGAACCGAACTGTTGCGCGCGCATGCTTTGTAGTTACGAGTTGTGCTGTTAGGTGGTGTTAGTTTGGGGTCTCCCGCGACCCTTATTGAGCTGGCGTCAGTCTGAGTTAAGTGGTTTGTTTGTGGTGCTGTGTTGTTTGCGTTCCTGTTTCAACCATTTGGTGATTAGTGAGATGGCCGACCACAAGGAACAAAGAGTGTGTGTGAAATTTTGTTTTCTGTTAGGGAAAACTGCAGCCGAGACTGTTGGGATGCTTCAGCAAGCCTTGTAATGAAAATGCTTTGGGGAAATCAAAGGTCTACGAGTGGTTTTCCCGTTTCAAATCTGGCAACATGTCAACTGAAGACATGCCACACCCTGGGCGTCCTTCGACAGGAAGGAATGACGAAAACATTGCCAAAATCAAATGTGCAATTGATGAAGATCGTCGAAAGACCATTGACGAAGTTTCTGAGCAAACGAACCTATCATGGAGCAGATCCAGCGAATTTTAACCGAAGACATGCACCTAAGACGGGTGTCTGTAAAATTTGTTCCTCGCTTGCTCACAGATGACCAAAGAGAATTTGCTGCGACTTGAAGAATGAAGTGCAGAACGATCCAAATTTTCTTAAAAGAATTGTGACTGGGGATGAGTCTTGGTGCTATGGGTACGATCCAGAATTAAAGCAAGCATCGAGCCAGTGGAAAACTCCAAATTCACCACGACCCAAGAAAGCACGTCAAGTGCGATCCAATGTGAAAAAAATGTTGACTTGTTTTTTTGATAGGAATGGCATTGTCCACAAAGAGTTCGTTCCGCCAGGACAAACAGTGAACCAACATTTCTATTTAGATGTGTTACGAAGATAACGAGAGAGTGTGCGACGAAAACTGCCCGAAATGTGGAGAAATGGGAACTGGTTGCTTCATCACGACAATACTCCAGTCTACACAGCTCTGATGGTCCGACAGTTTTTGACAAACAACTTGGTGCTTGTGCCTCATCCACGCTACTCACCCGATCTGATCCATCGGATTTTTTTTTTTTGTTTCCACGGATGAAGAAACGTCTGAAAGGAAAGTGATTCAGTTATGTGGATGACGTCAAAGAAAACACGGTAACGGCTTTGAACAGTATCCTGCCTCAAGAGTTCCAGCATTGTTTTGAGCAGTGGCAAAAGCTTTGGGACAAGTGCATTAGTGCACATGGACAATACTTTGAAGGGGACTAAAGTAGGCCTACTGTGAATGTAGAGTTCAATAAAAATGCAAAAAAAAAAAAAATCACCATGGCAGTGGGCTGTGTGCAACATATCCACATTCTTTTTCAGAAACGTGGACAATGTCGCCAGTTCCAGTGAAAAGTGTAATATTGTGCTCATCCCTCACGACCTTCCAAAACTCGCATACTGTATCAAAAAGAGTACAAAATAGTATTACTCTACTAAAAAAGGGAGAGTACAAAAGTGCATAGTCTCAAAAAGAGTACGTATGGTAACCCTACATGTGTTAGTCTTTCCCTGAAAAAAAAGAAAAGTTTTATCTGACATGGTGTCTGCAGACAACCAGCTGAAGGAGCCACCCGCGCGCGCAATATAACATGTGCTACCAACTCAACCGTACAATTAATTACTGTATTTGTTAAAAAGGCAGATGTCCAGGACATCTCACCTTTTAACAAAATGTCAAGAAAATGACAGCATTTTAAACTTATTTATAACTGAGATATTGTTGTCCTTTTAACATACTATCATGTGAAACTTATGTAGGGCCTATACATATGTAGGTTGTAATGTAAAATTAGGTTCACTTATTAATTAGATTATTTTATGTATTATTTTTAATTGTAATTATTGTGTATGAATTGTATTGTGTATTGTAATTTCACTATGTATTGTTTTTATTGTGTGTACCACTGCCATGGGGTGTTTTCCCACTTGCAGTATAAATAAATACATACATACGTCTACAGGGCTGGGCAAAATACTGACATTCAAGTATTTCAAATACAAATACAAAATACTTCAAATAATTGTATTTGAAATACAAATACAAAATACTTTTAAAAAATTAACCAAAATACATTCGTATTTCAAATACTCGGTATAATATATAGGCCTAAAGATAAAAGAATATTACTGAAAGTCTAAAATATTATATTAACATTAAAAGTATTTTTACCTCGAAGTTTTATATAAACACTGTAACTGAACATTCTGCCTTTTTCCAGTGAGCAATGAAATTATGCTACATATGAATAATTACTGCTCCCTTTCAAAACAACCAGTTCCTCAAAAAGTTCATCAGATAAGGATCCCCTTGCTTGTGAATGAATAAATCTTGCAAAACAGAACAGTCTACAGGCACAGAGTAACACAAACTTGTATTATATCACTGTTGGGTAATTCTCTAGAGTGCATAGGGTTGAACCCTTTGCCATTGAAGAATTGTATGAGCTCATACTCCACATGAGACAAGTTCTTTTCTTTTTGCTTTTCAAAGTCTGTTTCACTTGAGTTGAAAACATAAAAATATTTTCATCGTCTTCATCGTCTGAACTGACCAAAGATGTAGCAGACAACTGCTCAGCTGATTTCACACACATATTCTGTGTCCTCTTCTTATCATTTAGTGAGGCAGTGTCAGGTAGCCATCTCATCTTCAATGATGGGTGGAGCAAGCTGCCAAAATAGCTCAATTTGCTTCTGGAATCAGATCAAACATCACTTTAAATCTTGATGAAAGCGAACTTATTAGGATTGGAGTTACTTGAAAAAGATGGCGTAGATTACTAGGTAACAGTATATATAATCTGTCTTTAAGGGAAATTAATATGGACAAAAGTTGGCCGTAATAGCATGTCTTCTCATTTTGCATTAAATTAAGGGCTACGGCAATGGGTTTCAGAACTGCACAATATTCTTCAAGGTACTGAAACTCAACATCTTTGAAGGTTGGCAATCCCAATTTTTCACATATACTGTAGTGTTTATATCATGTTTAAATCACAATATTTGAGAGATTGAGTCATAAAGAGAATTCCATCGAGTTGGGCAAGGAAACTTTAACGAATATTTCAAATAATTGATTAAATGGCATTCTTACTCGTGTTAATTGTGTAAGCATGTGTGGCTTACAGCTCTGAGGATCGTGTGAAGAAGCACCAAAACAGCTGTAAGCCGCACATGCTTACACAATTAACACGAGTAAGATCGCCATTTAATCAATTATCCATATTCAAGTATTAAAAGTAGTGTACCGTATGAAAGATTCAACATGGAATATTTCAAGACATCTGATATAATTTCTGAGTATTTGAGTCTCCTAGACGCATTCCATAATGCTAAACATTTAGCAAGTGTTGGGTGATAGATCCTTGATGCTGTTGGAGATTCCTTCATTGCATTAAGAAAATCAGTTGTGGTAAGAAAACTAAGCGTATGGCTAGCACAACTGAAATGGATAGGCAAATAAGACAAAAGTTCATTCTTGAAATCCAAATCCAAAACTTGAAGAACAAGAAGAAGAAAAAAATATTTTGAGTATTTGAAATACAAAATACATCATTTTTATGTATTTAAATACAAAATACTTTCGAAAATCCTTACAAATTACAAAATACAAATGTATTTCAAATACTGCCCAGCCCTGCGTCTACCTTTCTACATTTATTATCAATGAAAAAGTAAAAAAACGCAAAAAATGTGACATCTGCCGTTCTAACTAATGCTCATTCAATAATTGATATTAAGAAGTTAGGAGAAAATAAAAAAAGAATCCCTGTGAACTCAAAGTTCATTCTGATGTTTTTCTATAAATTTTGTTTCTTGTTTAATATACAGGGGTGAGCATAAGTAGATATACAGTACTGAGACAAAGAAAATCTGAATTAAATTCCACTATAGCATATTATTATGAAGAAATACGTAACACTTATTGCTATTGCTATCATGAATGTTCAAACTGTTGGCCTTCGGCATTTATACACTCTAAAGCACACTTACGACACAGTTCTTTATTTTCACCAATTTCTTGGCATGCCTCTCTCGTTAAACAATAATTTATAAAACATGAAGTTGAATGTATATTTGTTGCAACATTCTTCCTCCTCCTCCTCTGAAGAGTTTATTCGCGAATCCCTGCATTCTTTTGGAAGTACGTGTGCTTGTCACTCTGTGACACTCAGCTGTTTGCTCCGAATGTCAATCCTTTACTGCAAACCTGGATCCTGTTTAAAGTGTCACTCTTCCAGAATTATTTGCAGTTGCTGGTTCTCTACTCATTTTTTATACGCTGTCATAGGTTTGTCACTGGTTCCGACTCTTGACTCTCACAGCTCCGAGAAATCACCATCTCACAGTCGCATCGAAACATGCTTCATAGCAATGGCGACTGACGTACAATGCATATGTGTGACATCTTCAATGTTCAGACAACTACTAGTCAAAGGCCCCAGTTTTACACATTAAGGTATTGGTTCGCCAAGGAGCCGGGCGTGGAGTGTTCGGAGGCTAGTCGAAAGTCAGAAGGACAACATCCTGAGACCGAAAATCGAATTTTTGAAAATTTTGTTTGTATGTCTGTGTTACCTTTTCATGCGATAATGGCTGAACCAATTTCTATGAAAATTAGAATGTAAATTAAATTCGTTCTAACTTAGATTTTAGGCTATATGACATTTAAAATACTTTATTTAAAAGGGGGTTATAAAGGGATCTGAATTAAATAAATCGAAATATCTCGCTTGTTATCGATTTTCATGAAAATGTTACACGAAAGTTTCTTTAAAAATGATTTCCGATAAGTTTTATTCTATGAAAAATTTTGATGGGACTGGTTTTTAAGAGATACGAGAGTTTTAAAATAACAATATATTTTATCACTGCCACCTCTGACTAATAGGCTACAATGAAAACAAATGTCTACGTCAACAAACTGAGAATATTATTCATTTAACACTATTTTATACAGATATATTTCTATTCTATAATGGGAATATATAAATGTTTATTAATATACAGAGAATGTTCCTGTGTTTGTATGAAGTAATCTCAGAAGCTAATTAACCGATTTTGAAATTAGTAGTTTCTCTACATGGATGTAATGCTATGAGAACTGAGGTACAAATAAAATAGATCTTTACTCACAGAAAACTTGATATTCTGTAGAAATATTGTATAACTTGATTATTTAAAGTTTATTTCGTCCACATAAAATACTCTAATTTTATACACTTCAGTTTCTTTTTGTCCACAGAACATAATAAACATAATAGTATTTTTAAGAGTTTTGTCATAAAGATGAATATTTTTACTGGACAAAAAATACAGCACATAGATGGAATAAAACTTAGTATTTTAACATTCAGCTCACTGGAGCTGAATTATTTTAAAAAGTGTCACAGAATGGCATTCCTGCCCTCACAATTTCCCTATATAACGCGTTGCAAATATTTAATGCAATGTGTTCCACTGTATTTATTTTTATTCTTTTTTTTTTTTTTGTTTCTTATTTTTATTGTGTAATCATGTAAATCATGTTTATTTATCACTTAACATCAGTATGTATTCCACTGTGTTGTTTTTTTATTATTAATCTATACTTTTATTGTGTACATTTTACTCAATTGTCGGTTTCTGGTTTAATTATGTGAATCCTACTTACTTACTCGTAATCTAATACTAACATGTATACTAATGTGTTTATTTTTATTTTTATTGTGTACATTTTTTATTGAATTATCGGCTTCTTTTTTATGTGATTTGTATTTGATTCTAACAACATTAATATGTATTCCACTATGTTCATTTTTATTTTATGAGGTAAATTTTATGTAACTACCTCTTTTGATCTCATTATGTACCTAAATTGTATCAGTATGTAATTACTTAATTCCGATGCAGTTGTATGTTCAACTATGTAAGCAAGTTTTATTCCTGATTGAGTGTAAGAGAAGGCCTTATGGCCTTAACTCTGCCAGGTTAAATAAAGCCATTATTATTATTATTATTATTATTATTATTATTATTATTATTATTAATATTATTATATCCGTTGTCTGTGTTTCTTAAAATATTATTTATGTATCACATTCATTTTCATTTTTCTACTTACATAAACAATCAAGCACAACCGAGCGAGTTGGCTCAGACGGTAGAATTTGAGACTCGCATTCGGGAGATCACAGGTTCAAACTCTGTGGCCGACCAATGTGACTGGGATTTTTCATGGTTTCTCTTAGTCACAAAGGCAAATGTCAGATTGGAAATTTACATGCCATGATTCATCCCCGTCTCAATTACCAATATGATAAACATTAATCAAAATCTATAATCAGTTACGTGAGCACAAGCCATCTACAACACACTATAGAAACAGGAACTCAACAAGAGTAAAAACGGCCTACTGGTATACCCACATATTCTAAACACGCTATATGACCACAGATGTTTAAGCGTATATAAATAAACTTAAGAAAAAAAGCTGGACAGTGAGATTAACACAAAAAATTATCTTCGTACACACTCCATTCTATATTGACATTAATTTAGAGTGATTTATTAAAGGATGCAGTTAAAGACTAATTTAGAAAAATGTTAGACAAATTATCCTTGCACCAAAAACGGATGTTCTCTGAACCAAATGATCCTATTTTAATTCTTTGCATGTAATGACAATTAAGCAGTGGCGGCTTCTCAAGGGGGTTGCAGGTTTGTACACCCCCAGTAATGTTCCTAATCTTCCGGCTTTGTTACTATTAAAAAAATATAATTTTATTTTACAATTTTCATTCATGACTATCTGCAGCTGGAGTCTTGTTTTGTACGTCAGCAGGAGCCTCCGAGCCTCTTGGTTTGCAAAGATGTTGAAAACCTAGGGAAGGTAGTTTATTGAGATGTTCGGCTAAAGCGGGGACAGGAAGGTTAGAGGCGTGGTCTACTGCTTTCCTCATTGAGAACGGTTTGTCGCATTCCCTGACATGGACACCAACGTCAGTGCAGAAGAAATTGAATTCACTGGGAAAGTATCTGTTTCAACTACACATTTGTCCGAAGTAATAAGCATGAAAAATGTATTCATTCGGCTTGTGCAACGAACAATCGAATATTTCACATATTACTTTCTCAATCTACATGCACACAAACGGCACAATACATAAAGAAGCTTGTAGTTTGCTTTAAAGTTCTAAGAGTTGTCGTTCTGACAATAAGTGCTGCTATCTCCCGACAGCCTACGAAAGCTGCATTAAAATTTTTTGAACGAAAACGTTGCACTTGCTACTTAGTATAGTAGCATTCTGATTACGATTCTGTGCTCAAATGTTTTTCATGAGGGTAAATCGCAATATAGAGAGCTCCGACCACGACCCCTTCCACTTTTGGATATTTCTGTATAAATAGGTATGCTTGTACTTTGTCATTTTACTTATTAATTGCATATAAATTAGCTTTATATGTATACGCTCTGAGGTACCAGTATTAACGGTTTTAAACTTTAAAGTAAAGTATATTTAACTTCTCTTCGATATCCATTGTGCACCACCATATTTTCAAATCACCAGCCGCCACTGCAATTAAGAAACATATTAAAGGCATTATCCTTGCAGAAAATGAATGCTCTCTGGACCAAAGTGATCGTCTTTTAATTATTTAAATACAATTTCAATTAAGCAACAATTAAACGATTTATACTTCTATCAAACATGGATGTTCCCTGGACCAAGTAGCCTATCCTATTTTAATTATGTAACTACTTTATATTTATTTCTAACAAGTGCAGCAAAGCGAACGGATACGGCTAATGTATTTATATAAAAACACTGGCAATTGACCATTTTAATCTTCTGTAAAATTCAAATTTGTTATGATATAGAATATACAATATAGAGTATGTAATACTGAATAGCTGCTACTTCAGGATTTAGGAAATCTTACCTCAATTATACAAATAGATTCCATCAGCACCTGGAAGTTATTTATTATGGAATCTTGTCTTCCTACTCACTACGTTTTGTCACTGTATTCACTGAAATTGGTTGAAAATTAAACTAGCTATTCACAATGTACAGTTTAATATTATCTGCTGATGTTTATTTACAACGAAATGACAATATTCACTATAATTTCTCACTATATTCACTGATGTTTATTTAGAATGAAATGACACTATTCATTATAATTTCTCACTGTATCCACTGATGTTTATTTACAAAGAAATGACACTATTCGCTATAATTTCTCACTGTATCCACTGATGTTTATTTAGAATGAAATGACACTAAACGCTATAATTTCTCACTGTATCCACTGATGTTTATTTACAAAGAAATGACACTATTCGCTATAATTTCTCACTGTATCCACTGATGTTTATTTACAAATGAAATGGCACTATTCACTATAATTTCTCACTGTATCCACTGAAGTTTATTTACAAATGAAATGACACTATTCGCTATAATTTCTCACTGTATCCACTGATGTTTATTTACAAAGAAATGACACTATTCGCTATAATTTCTCACTGTATCCACTGATGTTTATTTACAAATGAAATAGCACTATTCACTATAATTTCTCACTGTATCCACTGATGCTTATTTAGAATGAAATTACACTATTCGCTATAATTTCTCACCGTATTCACTGATGTTTATTTAGAATGAAATGGCACTATTCACTATAATTTCTCACTGTATCCACTGATGTTTATTTAGAATGAAATTACACTATTCGCTATAATTTCTCACTGTATCCACAGAAGTTTATTTAGAATGAAATGACAATATTTGCTATAAATTCTTACTGTATCCACTGGTGTTTATTTAGAATGAAATGACACAATTCGCTATAGTTTCTCACTGTATCCACTGATGTTTATTTAGAATGAAATGACACTATTCGCTATAATTTCTCACTGTCTCCACTGATGTTTATTTACAAATGAAATGGCACTATTCACTATAATTTCTCACTGTATCCACTGGTGCTTATTTAGAATGAAATGACACTATTCGCTATAATTTCTCACCGTATTCACTGATGTTTATTTAGAATGAAATGGCACTATTCACTATAATTTCTCACTGCATCCACTGATGTTTATTTAGAATGAAATTACACTATTCGCTATAATTTCTCACTGTATCCACAGAAGTTTATTTAGAATGAAATGACACTATTTGCTATAAATTCTTACTGTATCCACTGGTGTTTATTTACAATCAAATGGCACTATTCGCTATAATTTCTCACTGTATCCACTGATGCTTATTTAGAATGAAATTACATCATTCGCTATAATTTCTCACTGTATCCACTGATGTTTATTTAGAATGAAATGACACTATTCACTATAATTTCTCACTGTATCCACTGATGTTTATTCACAAATGAAATGGCACTATTCACTATAATTTCTCACTGTATCCACTGATGCTTATTTAGAATGAAATGACACTATTCGCTATAATTTCTCACCGTATTCACTGATGTTTATTTAGAATGAAATGGCACTATTCACTATAATTTCTCACTGCATCCACTGACGTTTATTTAGAATGAAATTACACTATTCGCTATAATTTCTCACTGTTTCCACAGAAGTTTATTTAGAATGAAATGACACTATTTGCTATAAATTCTTACTGTATCCACTGGTGTTTATTTACAATCAAATGGCACTATTCACTATAATTTCTCACTGTATCCACTGATGCTTATTTAGAATGAAATGACACTATTCGCTATAATTTCTCACCGTATTCACTGACGTTTATTTAGAATGAAATGGCAATATTCACTATAATTTCTCACTGCATCCACTGATGTTTATTTAGAATGAAATTACACTATTCGCTATAATTTCTCACTGTATCCACAGAAGTTTATTTAGAATGAAATGACACTATTTGCTATAAATTCTTACTGTATCCACTGTGTTTATTTACAATCAAATGACACTATTCGCTATAATTTCTCACTGTATCCACTGATGCTTATTTAGAATGAAATTACATCATTCGCTATAATTTCTCACTGTATCCACTGATGTTTATTTAGAATGAAATGACACTATTCACTATAATTTCTCACTGTATCCACTGATGTTTATTTACAAATGAAATGGCACTATTCACTATAATTTCTCACTGTATCCACTGATGCTTATTTAGAATGAAATGACACTATTCGCTATAATTTCTCACCGTATTCACTGATGTTTATTTAGAATGAAATGGCACTATTCACTATAATTTCTCACTGCATCCACTGATGTTTATTTAGAATGAAATTACACTATTCGCTATAATTTCTCACTGTATCCACAGAAGTTTATTTAGAATGAAATGACACTATTTGCTATAAATTCTTACTGTATCCACTGGTGTTTATTTACAATCAAATGGCACTATTCGCTATAATTTCTCACTGTATCCACTGATGCTTATTTAGAATGAAATTACTCTATTCATTATAATTTCTCACTGTATCCACTGATGTTTTTTTAGAATGAAATGACATTATTCGCTATAATTTCTCACTGTATTCACTGATGTTTATTTAGAATGAAATTACACTATTCGCTATAATTTCTCACTGTATCCACTGATGTTTTTTTAGAATGAAATGACATTATTCGCTATAATTTCTCACTGTATTCACTGATGTTTATTTAGAATGAAATTACACTATTCGCTATAATTTCTCACTGTATCCACCGATGTTTATTCAGAATGAAATTACAATATTCGCTATAATTTCTCACTGTATCTACTGATGTTTATTTAGAATGACATTACACTATTCGCTATAATTTCCCACTGTATCCACTGATGTTTATTTAGAATGAAATGGCACTATTCACTATAATTTCTCACTATATCCACTGATGTTTGTTTAGAATGAAATGACACTATTCGCTATAATTTCTCACTGTATCCACTGATGTTTATTGAGAATGAAATTACATTATTCGCTATAATTTCTCACTGTATGTACTGATCTTTATTTAGAATGAAATTACACTATTCGCTATAATTTCCCACTGTATCCACTGATGTTTACTATAATTTCCCACTGAATCCACTGATGTTTATTTAGAATGAAATGACACTATTCACTATAATTTCTCACTGTATCCACTGATGTTTAATTAGAATGAAATGGCATAGCATGTTATAGTGCAGTGGAACATGCAAGGTATCCTGGGAAAAATTGAGGAACTTATTTTAATGAATATAAAATTTAATACAGATATTTTATTATTATGTGAACATTGGCTGAGTCTTGATGAACTAACTAATTTAAAAATCCCTGGATTTTATATTGCTACCAGTAGTGCATATTGTAGGGTGTATGGTAAACGTGGTGGTTCAGCTATATTTATTAAAAATGAAATTCATAGTATGGAACTTAAATATCTAGTCAATCTGTTACTTTCCAAAATATCTGAAATATCTGCTGTATATATTATGGAAATTAATTGTATATGTATATCACTCTATCGAATACCTGATGAGAAAAATTTTTATGATTTTATTGAAATTTTAAATAATATTTTGCAAATGTCATTCCACAGAAATAAATCTAATGCCTCAATAGTTATAGGTGCTGATTTTAATGATAATCTCTTAGTTGAAAGTCAACAAAAATTAGAATTTGTCAACGTATTATTTAGTTATGGACTTAATTACATTGTACTAGATATTACAAGACCTGGATATACTAATGAAGGAACTTGTATCGAAAATATTGTTACATCAATTGATATTAACAAAATTGATTCTTTTATAGAAAATTCATTGCTTTCTGATCACAATAGTATAGTACCGGTACTGAAAGTTAATAATTTAAGTTCACAGAAAAGTACACACAAGAAAAACACAAAATCTGTTAAGGTTTTTAGACCTATTAATGAATTGATGACTTGAAATAAAAAAGGCTCTAAGTGCCATAATCATGAATTTGAGGAATATGAGTTTTAAGTGTACTAGGTAATTATTGGTCATAATTTCAATATTAATGTGTTTTAATTGAAAGATAAGCATAGTATGGAGGTAGTGTCCAAAGGAACTTACAAATGTAATATTGCAGTAGTATGAAAAACGTACTGAAAGTGGAAATTTAATGAAAGGCTCTAAGTTCCATAGTTCAGAATCAGGAAAAAGATAGTGAAGAGGACAAACGAATTAAACAAAAATGGTTTTTTGTTCATAAAATAAAAGTTTATTCTGTAATGCTTCTGGAAAACTGTTTGTGGTCATCATTTTCGTCAGGTACTGTATCATTTCAGTCAAATTCTTCTTTTTTTCGGTTAATACCTGGATTTTCTTCTAAGTTAACGAAAATATTTCAGAAAATGTTCCTCTGCAAACATGCACTAAGTCACCTTGCCCATCTGGAACAGAGTAATGAATAGTTGCTTGTCTCCTGCTCTGTGAAGGATCATTGTAGGTACCATGACGTCTTCTTTTAACATGTGATACTTGCATCAGCCCCATCAAGTAACTCCCTCGCTTTTCAATATCTTCCAGGTCATAAAAATCTTCAAACAGCCCGACCTTGTGTTCAGAGCTGAGGTTCTTGCATTTACACTTGCATGCACACCGACTCTGAAAGCAAGATGGAGAATCCTGTGCACTATATCTCATTAGATCTACCAGTTTTTTCTGTTGTCACAACCAACATAATTTAGTTAGACCTTTTGTTGCTTTCATTAAAAAAGAACAGGAATAAACAGTCTGTCCAGGTATGGTGTAGGTTAGTGATCAGTAATGAGACTAGCCTCCTGTGCTGGACGAGCTTTTGCAGGAACATGTTTAGCCTATTATTTGAACTTATGTATTAATTTCCTCCATTTTTCAGCTTTTTTTTCATTGCAGCCGCAGTACCTTCTCCTTTAATTCGTCGTTTCTTTCCACTCAAACTCTTACAAATATCTGCCGCATTCGCCATTTAATCTAACTATGAGGAGGAAGCGCGCGGGACATAGAGCCTTTCATATGTTAAGAGCAGCGGCAGTTAAACCGTATGTTATCTGTCGATTGCATTTGGTACTACATTTTCATTCGTGGCAGTTCGAGCCTTTTATACATTATAGGGCTTGGCATATAGATCCCATTTTGCACACAATTTCAAAATTCCTTATTATGGCACTTAGACCCTTTTTTATTTCAAGTCTTCAATTGGCATCTGCATATTTTTGTTACTTGTTAAGTAAAGTAAATTGGCTATTTTTGTATTCCATAACTACGATAGATGATAAGTTTCAGTGCTTTTTAAATATGTTTTTAACTATTGTTGGTATGGCATTTCCTGTCAAAACAATATATACGGTACCAATGATGATAACATTACTATAACTAAACCGAAATGGTATGGCAATGATTTAATGAAACTCAAAGAAAAGTGTATAATTTTCTATGATCAATTTAAACGTACTGGGCATCAATTTTTCAGAAATAAATACTATGAACTTAAGAGATTATACAAGAGATAAATGAATGTTGCTATATTGAGGTATAATTCTACTAGAATCACTTCCTCTAATAATAAAAGTAGATCAGTATGGTTTATAATAAAAGAATTGACAAACAATAATGATAAATGTAATTAGGCCTATACTGATACTAAACTTACGTCAAGTGGTTTTAATTCTTCTTTTACGGACAAATTAACTGAGATTGTCAATGGTATTCCACAAGCCAAGAATAATGTTGAAGATTATTTGTGCCTGCCATTTGGTAATAATAACTGGACTCATTCTGAGTTCAGTCTTAGGATGACTACTGTTCAGGAAGTATACACTACTATCCTTCAATTAAGTAATAGTAATTCTTATGATACATATGTTTTGAATTCCTCAATCATTAAATTAGCTGCATTAAATATTGCAGAAATTCTAACTTATTTATTTAACTCTTTTATAGATGTTGGCACTTTCCCTGAGTATCTCAAATAAGTTAAAGTTATACCAATATATAAAAAAGGATCTAGATCTGATTATAATAATTATCGCCCAATATCTATTATACCTGTCATGTCTAAGGTGTTTGAAGTAATTATTAATAAGCAATTGTTAGGTTTTTTTGAAAATAATAATTTGTTTTCCCAATGTTAGTATGGTTTTAGGGCTCGTAAGGGAACTTATGATGCTGTTGTGAATTTTGTTAAATTATGCATTGAAAACATTGATGGTAAAATGCATGTTTTAAGTCGATTTTATGACATGTCAAAAGCATTTGATAGTATCTCTAATGAAATACTTTTAATGAAATTGAAGTTTTATGGTTTTAGTGAATTAGCTTTAAAATTTTTAAAGAATTATTTAAACTATAGGCAGCACACGGTATATTTTAGTAACAGTTTTTCTCAATACACAACTACTAATATTGGTGTACCGCAGGGTTCCATTTTGGAACCGATTTTATTCATTATTTGTGTAAATGACTTACCCTATATAATTGATGGCAAATACACAAAGTCATATTTATATGCGGATGATCTTGCTATAACAATTACTGGATATGATAGGTTGAAAATTGTTAATGATCTTGATGTAATCAACCGAAAAATAGAACATTGGTGTTCAGCCAATTCTCTTTGCTTAAACAAAGAGGAGATACAGAACTTAGAGTTTTCTTTATACAATAGAATCAATTGTAAAGAATCTGTCAAATTTTTAGGAGTGCATATACAGTCTACACTTAAATGGGACTGTAATATTGACAGACTATCAAAGAAACTCAACAAAGGTATTTTTATGTTAGGGAAATTAAAAACAAATATTAGTGTTGAAGTGCTAAAATCCGTATGGGTATGCTTATATCCATAGCCATCTGACGTTTGAAATAATAGTTTGGGGTAACGATCCTAAAATAATAAAGTTATTGAAACTACAAAAGAGGGCAGTAAGAATAATCTGTAATGTTGATAACCGTACACATTGTAAACCTTTATTTCGGGAACTTGAAATTTTAACTGTACCGTTTTTGTATATTTTAAGTTGTTTAATGTATGTACAAACAAATATTAATAATTTTACTACAAATAACTCAGTGCATAGCTATTCTACAAGGCACAAAAATGATTTAAGAAAAGGACAATGTAACTACACTACTACTAATAGCAGCTTTGTAGAGATTTGTAAAAAGTTATATAATGTTTTACCCGACAATGTTAGACATTTAAGCTTGAGGCTTTTTAAGAAAGAAATTAAAAATAAATTAATCGACTTGTCACTATATAATATTGGCGACTATTTTAACTCTATATAGCTGTATACCTTTTAAGAAGAATTGTCTATATGCTTTATAAAATGTGATTATTTCCTTGTATATAACTTATGAACATATTTCTTACTTGTAAATCTTTTTCTGATATTTAAATGTGTTTTCTTAACATGACATTTTCCTATGCTGCATTGTACAGTCTTTGGAATGAAATAAATAAATATTATTATTATTATTATTATTATTATTATTATTATTATTATTATTATTATTATTATTATTATACTTTCTCACTGTATCCACTGATGTTTATTTAGAATGAAATGATACTATTCGCTATAATTTCTCACTGTATCCACTGATGTTTATTTAGAATGAAATGACACTATTCACTATAATTTCTCACTGTATCCACTGATGTTTATTTACAATAAAATGACACTATTCGCTATAATTTCTCACTGTATCCACTGATGTTTATTTAGAATGAAATGACACTATTCGCTATAATTTCTCACTGTATCCACTGATGTTTATTTAGAATGAAATGACTCTATTCGCTATAATTTCTCACTGTATCCACTGATGTTTATTTAGAATGAAATGACAATATTCGTTATAATTTCTCACTGTATCCACTGATGTTTATTTAGAATGAAATGACACTATTCGCTATAATTTCTCACTGTATCCACTGATGTTTATTTAGAATGAAATGATAATATTCGCTATAATTTCTCACTGTATCCACTGATGTTTATTTAGAATGAAATGACACTATTCTCTATAATTTCTCACTGTATCCACTGATGTTTATTCAGAATGAAATGACACTATTCGCTATAATTTCTCACTGTATCCACTGATGTTTATTTAGAATGAAATGACACTATTCGCCATAATTTCTCACTGTATCCACTGATGTTTATTTAGAATCAAATGGCACTATTCGCTATAATTTCTTACTGTATCCACTCATGTTTATTTAGAATGAAATGACATTATTCGCTATAATTTCTCACTGTATCCACTGATGTTTATTTTGAATGAAATGGCACTTTTCGCTATAATTTCTCACTGTTTTCTCACGGTATGTATTGATGTTTATTTAGAATGAAATGGGACTATTTGCTATAATTTCTCACTGTATCCACTGATGTTTATTTAGAATGAAATGACACTATTCGCTATAATTTCTCACTGTATCCACTGATGTTTATTTAGATTGAAATTACACTATTCGCTATAATTTCTCACTGTTTTCTCACTGTATGTATTGATGTTTATTTAGAATGAAATGGGACTACTGGCTATGATTTCACACTGTATCCACTGATGTTTATTTAGAATGAAATGGCTCTATTCGCTATAATTTCTCACTGTATCCACTGATGTTTATTAGAATGAAATGGCACTATTCGGTATAGTTTCTCAATGTATCCAGTGCTGTATCTTAGGACCAGCTGGGATCACCCAGCATTTCCCAGGGTTTCATTTTTACTTCTATTTTTAATTATTAAACTGGTTGTTGGACTTTTTGGAAATCTCGGAAACTGAACTATAGACAACCTCGTTCATGAAGATGAATCTTTACATAGCGTCACTTACGTGAAATAATTAATGCCTACCGGAGTTAACTCAATTGAAAACAGCTGTAGAGATCAGGCACTGAGAAGGAAAGATCGCATCATGAGCTTTGCGTTTAACTGTTTTTTAAATTTAATTATATATATATTTTATAAATAAAGTCGACAGACAAACTATGCTCAAATTTTATAAGACACTGGCAATTCCGACATTGCTATATGGTTCAGAAATGTGGATTCTGACTAGAGCCCAACAGAGAAGAATTGAGGCCGCTGAGATGAGACTCTTAAGGCCACTAGCAGGATTTAGACTACAGGACCATAAGAGAAATGAAGATATACGTCAAGAACTGAATATCGAGAGTATAACAACTATAATTTAAAAATATAGAAATAATTGGTACGACCATATAACAAGAATGCCCAACGACAGGATACCTTTTAGAACATGGTGTACAGACCTACACGAAGAAGACGAGTGGGAAGACCAAAGAGACGTTGGAGAGACCAGTTTGACAGATAAAATTCTGGAGGCGGAACAGGCCATTGGCCTAAACCTTGAAGGTATTGATGATGATATATTTTTATTTTTGTTTATTTATTTAATCTGGTGTAGTTAAGGCCACTAGACCATCTCTTCTACATCACCACAAATAAAATAAATAAATAAATAAATAGAAAAATCGCATTACAAACAAAGTAAAACCAACGAAAATATATACAGATTACAGTCACACGAACTTTAAATGAGTCAGCATTGTCTCGAAGTTCAGCAAAACAAAAACACCCCTTGATTCCTACGCACCCACATAGCATTGACTCAATGTTCTACAGATCTTACATTTCATCTCTGGTGGTCAATGACTGTTAAATTTCAAGTGTCTTATATTATTCGTGAGCGTTGGAGTATTAAAAAGCATTGCAACCTTTCTGCCATCTCTTTTCCTCCCCTTCGCAAATGTGACGCTACACATTGGCAGAGATAAAATGATATAAGATCTGTACATGATGTGAAGCTGTTCTGATACACATTTCACGTAATTTCATTACTGTGTGTGCTTTCATTTGAACTTCAGAGAGAGCTGACGATAAACAAGGAATTCCATTGTCAACAGTCTTAACCCATTGGGGTGTCATCGTCAGCAAAAATGTATCTCTCTATCGGTCATACCAAAGAATTAATATGTACGTCATGTAATTTAATCTATATTCGAATATTTTTTACCCCTTGACCGCTGTACGCCAGTTTATATCATACCCAGTTTTTTTAATATGACTTGAGAAATTGTACCTCAGAAATTAAGAACATATTAATTATATTATATCTTATTTTGTATACAAAATAAAGATACAATAATATTATATTATATAAATTCGCAATAAGTCACTTTTTAACATAAATAATAATATTGTGGGATACGTATATTTTAGAAATTAAGACATTGTTCTTCCCACAATTCTTATCTGATTGGCAACGTGATTATACAAATAGAATCTCGCAGTAACACATTTTCGGACATGAACAACAATATTTTGAGAGACGTATAATTTGGAATTAATACAATGTTATCACTGGGCTTACCTACATTTAGGCCTACATACTAACATTAGCAACATAAGAAAAATATAATTGAATTGATTTTTGACATGTGTAAAATGCTTTGTTTTCCCCTCCTTTGCATAAATTTATGTATATAAAATATGTTTAGGTGTGCCCACTCGAGAGCAAGCTGCATAGCTCGGAATGTGAAAAACACGGAGTTTCTAAGTTAATATTGCAACTTTGAGCGAATGCCCCTAAGCTTTATTTTAATATGGCCATTACAAATGCTAGTCCGACTGAAATAAAAGTGCTGTTGCTTAAAATCGAAAGGCAAGTTAGTAGGTATCATAGGAATACAGGAGAAAAAACATCTGCTATACTGGAGAAATACCACGGTAGCTTTGAACCGTGCCGTTACGTTTATCACCAAATTGAACTACATACACAATGTTGCCAACATAAGAACATGATTTTGGTCTGTGGTGTCGTCAGAAGGAGAAATTTGTTTCTTTTTCTCTCTACCTCCTTCGTTCTGAACATTACTGAGAGATAGCACCACTGTTACTCTCATCTATTGCAATGATTTTTCCCTGGACCACCAATTTGCTTGGACGACATTTCTACATAGAAGATTAAGACAGATCTTACAAGCGATCTCCAGTTACTAACAGTATGGCCATCAAAATTGTGTGTCCATTTTATCTCGAACTAAAATCTCTCTCTCATTTTCTTTTGTTTCATCACGGCCAAATGGATTTATCTCTTCGGTATCGATGTTTCTAGTCGGTCATGGCCTTTATGACAGTTTTTGTTTCGTAATAATGATAGACGGTAATATAATTAAAGCGTTGAATAATTTCATGGCCCCTAAAAGTTTTTTTTTTTTTTTTTCGTAAAAGGCTAGGTATTTTGTCTAGGCCACAAATAAAACTGCAACGCGGTCATATTTATGTACTTAATGCTTTGGTGAACATTAACCGGAAATTTACTTTCCGTTATTTAAATGATATTCCGTGAACCACACCTTTTTCCTCTTTATTTCGTTGTCATAACCTACTTTAAGATCTTACTACATATAAGCATTTTCTTTTAGTGCATTCAAAACATGGTCGTTGTACTGCATAAATTTTGCACTTGACTAATAGAGTGATTTATTTAAGAATATAGTCGCGAATTTTACTACCACCATTTCGATTGTCTTCTGTACAGCCCGGTGACTAGTGCCAGACTATCGACATTGCTCTGCCGTGGGTATTATTCGGTTGTTCCAAAACATCTTCTCCTTTTCTTTTGCCGGTTAATATTGTCACTTACATTACCTTTTTTTCTCACACCAATTGTTGTTCCATTGCATAATTTTGGTGTGTCAATATTTCCCAATAGTTCCGGTACTATTGGTGATTCAAAATTAAGTATTAAATTATGTGGTTTCAAAGAATTCAAGAACAATAATCAACACCATAGACTTAGTTAACAAAATAAAACACAAACACATTCCACACAATACAACATTAGCATCATTTGATATCGTAAATTTATATACAAACATACCAGTAACAGAAACACTACAAATACTTCGGAAAATGCTTATCAAAAATAACATACCACAGACTCACATTAACGAAATTATACCCATCACAGGAATTATTACTGAACAAAATTATTTCACACATAACAATAAATACTATACACAAACTGAAGGATTACCAATGGGTTCACCTATATCAAGTATATTAGCTGAAATCTTTATTCACAACATAGAACAAACACACATACTAAATACCGACAACAACAAACACGCAGAGAAAATAATGTATTGGCTTCGATATGTAGATGACATAATAGTCTTATATAATGGAAACAAAAGACAAATAGAAAACCTACATCAACAACTCAACAAAATACACCCCAAATTAAAGTATACAGTAGAAATGGAACATAAGCAAGCTATAAACTTCTTAGACATCACCATAACCAAAACAAATAACAGACACGAATTCAAAATATACAGGAAACCCACTACAACCACAACACATATACACAATTCATCAAATCATCCCATACAACATAAACATGCAGCTTTCCGTGCAATGACACACAGATTAATTAATATACCAATGAACAATGACAACTACACTGAAGAATTAAACACAATAAAATATATAGCACAAGACAATGGATACAACCCTAACATAATAGACACACTAATAAAAAAGGCAAAACAAAAACAGACCAAACCAACAGAAACAGCACGCGAGAATAAATACATAACATTAACATATCACAATACCAATGCCCACAAAATTGCAACTTCATTCAGAAAACTAAAGTACAAAATTGCATACAAAACAAATAATACAACACAGAAATACTTAAATAACCACACTAAACATTCAAATATATATAATTCAACTGGAGTTTACAAATTAAAATGCAATAGTTGTCCACATTTTTACATAGGACAGACAGGAAGATCCTTTCATACAAGATACAACGAACATATTAAAGCTATAACCAAACCTTACATTACATCAAATTATGCAGATCACATTATTGACAATAATCATGACTACAATAATATAGAAACAGATATGGAAATTTTACACATCACACCAAAAAGTTCACAGTTAAACATCCTAGAACAATACGAAATATATAAGAATACAATAGCACACCCACAATATATACTTAATACGCAACTACAGTTCAATACGCACACATTGTTTGACGTCATAGTACGTCATAGCATACAGACAACCAACCCCCACCATAGGAGCAACACACCCCAACCCCTACCATCGACAATTGCACATCGCAGAGCCAAAATCAGCAGTGGTTCAAGAGACACTGAAGACGACGACAAATAGCGTCGAAACGGGCCGTCTGTCGAAGGTAAATACCTTTTTAACAATTTTAACACTTTTAACGTGTGACAGAGTAAATTTTATGTTTTTTAACAAAGTGTTAACGAGAACTTTAATCAATCAAGAATTTAATTGGATAAAATACAGCCTGCTCACTATCTACAATGTATCGAGAAACTCATACTACGGTCCTGGACTGCAGAAAGATAGACTACTTATTGCATGAATTGTCTAAATTTTGGCCTTCATGATATATCAACAATGCTTTCGTGCTCTTTCTTCCAAGGCCTCGTGAAAGTCGATGTTGAATACAACAGACAATAATAGCGAACAATTGACTGTAGAAGATTGTATTTTAATATTATACATGAATGTTTGCTCGTATTTATTTTTTATATTTTTAATTAATTTAACGTCAATTTGTCCGATTTTAATGTAGCCTATGTTCTTCTCCTAGTTATAAAGGTTAAATGTGGAAACTTTCGCAAATAGATTTGTCAAAGCGTGTAGATTTGAATAGGATATATACATACATAACCACATTGACTTTTATATATAAGAAGATGAAATGGCACTATTCACTATAATCTCTCACTGTATCCACTGATGTTTATTTAGAATGAAATGGCACTATTCGCTATAATTTCTCACTGTATTCACTGATGTTTATTTAGAATGAAATGACACAATTCGCTATAATTTCTCACTGTATCCATTGATGTTTATTTAGAATGAAATGACACTTCGCTATAATTTCTCACTGTATCCACTGATGTTTATTTAGAATGAAATGGCACAATTCACTATAATTTCTCACTGTATCCACTGATGTTTATTTAGAATGAAATGACACAATTCACTATAATTTCTCAATGTGTCCACTGATATTTATTTAGAATGAAATGACACAATTCGCTATAATTTCTCACTGTATCCACTGATGTTTATTTAGAATGAAATGACACTTCGCTATAATTTCTCACTGTATCCACTCCAGTCTCTATAATCACCTCTCTCAAATCCATTTTAATATCTTCCCATCTACGTCTCGGCCTCCCCAAAGGTATTTTTCCCTCCGGCCTCCCAACTAACACTCTATATGCATTTCTGGATTCGACCATACGTGCTACATGCCCTGCCCATCCATTCCGAGGCTTATTTGAAGGTTTCGTAACAAGCTGTTTTTTACGGAGAAGTAATACAAAAAACAATAAACAGTCACATGAAGTAAACATACCTCCACAATAGGGATATCTTATGCGAAGTTTTACCGTTAGATGGCAGGAGCGTTCCATGCGGCACAACATGTTGTAGGGTAATATTATGTCATATGCTACAGTTGATTCCGTTCTCCTGCTTGTTGGTTTTCCGTGCGTGTCAGATTATATTTATATTTTCTTGTATAATCTAGAATATTTTAATATAATTCAGTATTTTCTTACATCATAATATAATATAATTTAATTTACAATAAATAATAGCTTAAACTTGCATAATACTGAGAGATTGCCCTTAAGAGATGGATGGGGAAATATGCAGTATGCAGAATACAGATACGAGTAAATTGAATGTTCATGAACCTAAAAAAGAACTTTGAGAACGAGGTGCACAAATAAAAAAGAGAACAAAAAGAAAAAAAGAACTTTGTCGGAGGTGAATATTACCCTTTTTAATCATTAGTATTGTAAAAATAGGATATGCAGCCACCAGTGTGATTTGTATAGGAAAGGGTCTATCGAGATTGAATTCCTCGTAAGGTATTTTTTTTATCTAGATGCAGTAAGATCAAATGCAATGTTTGATAAGATGATATAATATGATCGCAGTAGTATCACGATTATTCCTGTATTTTGTAGGTTAAGAACATGCAGTTTTCAATACTAAGTAGGATGATTTTGAAAATGTTAAGTAACAATATGGTTTTAATAAGTAGTGTACAGCACATTAAAGAAATTATTCACGAAATGGATTTCATTATAGATCGTCCTGGATAATAAACATCCCAGTTAATCGAGAGTTTACTGTAGGCGTAAAATGATGGCGTAAACTTCGGAGACTTTTAGAAGTACTGAATATAATCTAAGCTAACATAGCTTGCTGTCGACGTTGCATATGCTTTTATTGATTTTTCTTTCACCTCCTCCAAAATGAAACTGTAGCCAGCAATTCCTTACTTGAAGTAGTTATTTTTGTTTGTTTCGAGGCGCAATTTAATTGGTTAAATTTTTAAACCGTTTAAAGCATATATTCAGAATATTTCGGGACCTGAATGAAGATAAAAGGCTTTCCCTGGTTTTTAAATATAGGAACACAACAAAAATTTGGAATTCTGAATTATTTTTAAGAGTATTTAATGTACTAATACACTACGTAAATCCTCAATGTTTATATAAGCCTACCGGAAAACAAATGCACACGCAAAGCGCATCCCTCAATAATAACAGGCATTTCCCATATTTATTCTGCGTTTAATTTCCTCCGGAGTGTCATTTATATTTGTTACTGTTGCTCCAAGATATTTGAATTTTTCCACCTCTTCGAAGGATAAATCTCCAAATTTATATTTCCATTTCGTAAAATATTCTGGTCACGAGACATAATCATATACTTCGTCTTTTCGGGATTTACTTCCAAACCTATCGCTTTACTTGCTTCAAGTAAAATTTCCGTGTTTTCCCTAATCGTTTCTGGATTTTCTCCTAACATATTCACGTCATCGGCATAGAAAAGAAGCTGATGTAAACCGTTTAATTCCAAACCCTTTCTGTTATCCGGAACTTTCTTAATGGCATATTCTAGAGCGAAGTTAAAAAGTAAAGGTGATAGTGCATCTCCTTGCTTTAGCCCGCAGTAAATTTGAAAAGCATCAGATAGAAGCTGGGCTATACGGACTCTGCTGTAAGTTTCATTGAGACACATTTTAATTAATCGAACTAATTTCTTGGGAATACCAAATTCAATAAGGATGTTACATAAAACTTCTCTCTTAACCGAGCCATATGCCTTTTTGAAATCTATGAATAACTGATGTACTGTACCCTTATACTCTAATTTTTTCTCCAATACCTGTCGAATACAAAACTTCTGATCAACAGTCGATCTAGTACGTCTAAAACCACACTGATGATCCCCAATAATTTCATCTACATACGGAGTTAATCTTCTCAAAAGAATACTGGACAAAATTTTGTACGACGTCAACAAAAGTGATATTTCTCGGAAATTACCACAGTCAGTCTTGCCCCCTTCTTAAAAATATGTACAATTATGGACTCCTTCCATTGTTCTGATATAATTTCCTTTTTCCAAATAGCAAGTACAAGCTTATAAATTTCGCTAGATAATGCGCTTCCACCCTCTTGTATTAATTCTGCTGGAATTTGATCGATACCTGGAGACTTGTACTTTTTCAGATTTTCTATCGTAATTTCGACTTCAGAAAGTGTGAGTTCGAGTATAAATGGCTCAGCAGTTTGTATTTGAATTTCGTCCCATCATTTCTATTTCGCCTACGTGCATTTAGTAGTTGCCCAAAAATAGTTGTTCCATCTGTTCAGGATTGAATAAGAGTCTGCAAGCAAGTCACTATTCTCACGTTTACCCTTGCCTGATATCGTTCTTAAATTCCTTTATACCCTTATATAAATCTCGAATGTTTTTATTCTTACTATTTGTTTCTATCTCATTGAGTTTTTCCTTCAAGTAATCTCTCTTTTTATTCCTAAGTGTACGACTTGCTTCCCGTCTTTCATTGAAATAATTATCTCTATTCGCCTCAACTGGATCTGTAAGAATTTCAATTTTGTCTGTTTCCCTCTTTCTATTACCGTGCAACGATCTTCATCAAACCATGTTTTTTTTTCTTATTTTCATAATAACCTATGCTCTGTTGAGCTGCAATTTTTACACTATCTCTGATATTTTCCTACACGCTATTAACATCTCTTTCTCAACTTCGTCGGAGTTTTCTAAAGTGGCAAACCTATTTGAAATTTCGACCTCATAATATTGCACAGTTTCCTCGTGCGTTAATTTCAGGATATTGAATCTACTAATATTAACTTATTGCTCTACTCGCTTGGCTACTGATAGTCTCTCTCCTAATTCTCCAATTACCAAATAATGGTCAGAATTACAGTCTGCCCCCCTGAAAGTTCGAATGTCTGCTATAGTAGTATGTCTCCGTTTATCTATCAAGATGTGATCTATTTGGTTGTGTGTCAATTCATCTGGAGAAGTCTAAGTATATTGTTTTATGTATATCCTTATGGGGAAATAATGTACCTTTGACAATTAAATTTTTTAAGTCGCAAAGTTGACTAAACTAACTCCATTGTCATTACTAGTTACGCGTAAGCTCTCTTTTCCAATACTCGGTTTAAAAATATCCTCCCGGCCTAGTTTAGCATTGAAATCTCCCAAATAATATTTTCATGTGATATCTAGATAACCGATTAAAAGTGTGTTCCAATTCCTCATAGAAGCTATCCTTTATATGGTTGTCTCTCTCTTGTGTAGGGGCGTGAGCATTTATAATATTATATCGCACCATCTACTCTTAAGTACTAAATACGATAACCTGTCACTGTTAAATTCGACCTTTTAAATTTTTTTATGCTCGGCCATGCCGAAATGTAGTAATTATACTATGTAGCATCCCTTTAATGGACCTCATTAAGGTACACCTATTCATTAAAGTTCAGGTGTTCCACCAATCAGAAAATACCATTGTAGCAATATGAAAGCGCAAGTATCAATTATTCTCGAATATGCAATCGAAAGACAACAATAAATCAATAAATCACCTATATTTGATATAAAGTCAGTTCTGTTACTATAATAATTAGCGTTAATTGTAAATAATATTCAAATAAATTCAATTTGTCATCTCGTTTTTCAATGTCTAATTCAATTTCAAGGTTATATCAAGATTAATGTTTATTTTATCTCTAGATTATATCAAGGTCAATGTCGACATTTGTTTCTCGGAAAAATCAATACTTTCGCGTCTGCGCACATCTCACAATTTACGAGGTATTGCACATGGTCAGTTCCGCTCCTCAGTCAGATAAGAATAATATGAATACTTATGAATAATTTCAAGTTAGAAATATGGTCGAGCATAAAAAGTCGTATGAAACTTGACTATAATGGTAATTAAGACGCTCGTATGAAAATTATGAAACGAGCGCAAGCGAGTTTCATAAACATACTCGCGTCTTAATTACTACCATTATATGCTCGTTGCATAATGTACTATTATGAACAAAGAATCCTGTTCCTAATTGGTGATTATTGTTTCTTTCCCCATAATACAACAAGAAATCTCCTATTTGTGATATGCCATTCCCATCTAACCTAACATCTTGTACTCCCATTCTATCTAGCTAGTTCTTTTGCTACTAATGTTACTCCTCCTGTGCTATAAGGACAAGTTACGTTTCAAGTACCAAATCTCATAACCTTATTCTTTGCTGTGGTCGTGCCAGAGAATTAGTTCAATTCCGAGGCTTATTGTAAGGTTTCGTAACAAGCTGTTTTTTTACGGTGATGAGTTGTTAGCCCTTCGCCCAACTTCCAAGCTGGAGGATCACCCCTTATCGGCTGTCCACGACTGCATGTTCAATATATTCGCAGCTACCTTACATATGGAGGCCGTCTCCTCTATCCGCAATCTGAGAACGCGCTATGCCGTGATGATAGGGACCCACAATACATGGACTCCAACACTTACATCTAGCGGAAATGCTCGAAAATGGCGACTTAACGAGATCGTAATTCAGGATTGCGCATGGCCTATAGGTTTACTAGCACTCCAATTCTAATCTTCCCACCAATATTATAAGTATAACCAATCATTGTTTTTAATATACAAGCGAATATTAACTACCTAGACGTCTGTTTTCATGGATAGATATTTCCGACGTTTGAAACAGTAAACTCACACAAAAGAGCTGAAAAACAATATCAACGATAGGCATAAGGGACATGAGCTGATGATACCGGCGCGGGCATTATAACCGATCAAGGAGAGCGTTTTATTCATTTACAACAGTACGAGTAAAACAACTGCAGAGGTAAAACACTCAGAATCAGACTTGTTTCAATGTTTGTAGCGCGGTCGTCTCTCGATATCTAAGCCGGAATATGTTTACAGAGTTCACGAAATTATAATCTATGTCGCCATGTCTGGTTTCGTTTTAATGCCCGCCGAGGATACAGGACGTTTCAAGAGATAAAACAGCTTATTTCTCAGATCATTTTGGGCAAAACGTCTTATGGATCTGTGTCCATTTCCGATTAGTTACGGAGTTGTATTTCATTCAAAGGAAAATCAGGTTATTGCAAAACATAGAACACATTTTATATCACTGAAGTTTTCCACTATCTCGTTATACAAAGTGTAGCGATGCAATGAGCGTCTGTCTGTAGACAAGGATTTCTCCTACAGTAAAAAACAACTAAAACAGCCTGAAATGAACTACATTTCACTTCAAAATAACTACTAAAAATAATTTTCATGAGAAATATAATATATAAAATAAAGTAACTCACCAAAAGTGGAGGAATCACCAACATCACCATCATCATTCTCGTCATCTGGCGGGAGAGGGAAGCTGCGAAGATTGAAGGTGCAGCAGATGATGATGTAGCTTTATATGCTACCACGGTGCCTAGTCTATCGTTTTCGGAACTGATGCTCTGATTATTTCTGCGAAACCTGCACGAATTCCTAATATAGCGTTCTCAGTTCCTATTCGCATTCGATTTGTTTTCGTTTTAACCAGATTTAATTGACTTAATATTCGTCGAACCTCGGCGTTTGACCAAGGAAGTATCAGCCAAGATAAGGCAAAGTCTGCAAGTTCTTTGAAAGGATTTTCACCGTTCGCATTACAGTAATTGAACACCTCACACCAAAAATGGACAGAATTATCGACATTATTCCATTTTACAACTGTAATTTTTTACCACTGTAATTCTATTTTAGTGATTGTGTCACTATCCAATTTTGAAATTTCTAATAGGGGAATTAAGGGTTCCTTTACCTTTGAGGCAGCAAGAAGGGATAATTTCCTCAATATTTCAATATTATCAGGCAATCTCTGCTGTAATGTTTGATGAGCGAGCAAACAAGTTTTACACACCTTCCTCTAACAGTTTGTCCTTAGTATATTAGGCCTATTTCTGATTTCTCATAGTTTAATTTCAAAAGAGTATCCCAGATATGGCTTTGAATCTAAACGTCGCTCAAAAGCATTATTAAGAAATTTCCTCTGCACTGGATAGATTGGAACGACAACTTGTTTAAGAACTACCAGATCATTTAATAGCCTGCATGAATCTACATCGTTTGATTCTAACTGTTTGTTGATTCTCTGAAGATCGGAGAGAATAGGTTTCAAAAATAACAAATAAGCTACACTGAGTTCATCTCTGAACAAAGAATAGAGCATTTCAGCCGTATGGCATTTTTCACTAAGCCTAACAATTTCGAAGTGGGTTTTTAACTCTAGCCATCCTACATACTGCCGGTCGAATAGGTAACCACCTCGTGTCACAAGGTTGTACAATTTTTAATGGTTCCCCCCCCCCCCCTATAATTTTGAGAGGAGAAAATTTAGCGGTAATTGGGCTGACGCGATGAAGACCGAGAAAATCAGTTACAACTTTCCCTAACCAGAAAGTCCAAATTTATTGCAAGGGATTCTGCAGTTGCTGCAGAGGTTGCCAACTAACTTGATGCAAGCCCTTCTTACTTCTTGTGACGTAGAATGAAGTTTTTCGCGCTACAAAGCTATGCTGAGAGACAACAGGCGAAGAATGAAAACAGAAAACATACGTCACTGCTTAGTTGTGAACTGTAACAGCATAAATGGAGCATTCAGCAATGAGGCAAGCACCCCAAAATCTATAGACTAAACGTAAGTTACCTATACCTTATTATTCTGTTGAAATAATCTCAGACTGATAATGCATATTTTGTAGCATATTTATCTATTTTTAAAACATAAACGCATGCATATTTTTCACGTTTTTAGGGCATGAACTTCCTTTCCCCTCACATAACTTACACTATTAGCACAAACAGAAATGAGCGTGTAGATTCAAGGTTTTGTATCAACGATCGGAGACTCGTGAATCACCAACTGAATGATATAATGACCAGAGTGGTGGGGGAGTATCACACTCATGTGATCTGTTCATCTGTGACGAAGCTGCATGACCAAACAAATATGTACTGATGAAGCAAAAATTTAGTTTCATAGCAGTAACAACTAGAAAAATATATATAACTAAATTTCAACTAGACTTGATTTCAAAAAGACTAGATTTCCGATTTCCCACTAGCAACTAAAACATTAATTTTCCAACTAGACAGTCTTCCAAAAAAATTAGATTTAGTTGGAAAAAAAACTAAATTGGCAACACTGCTTCGAAGTCGCCACTGGAATGATGGGTAGGTAAGATTTTGGGGTTAATATGAGTAGTGACATTTTTGTTATATTTTCCAAGATTGGATCGATATTAACTGCATATGATATGAAATATGAAAAGCTTGAAATCCCACAAGGGCAACGGCCTCCACAGGAGTGTAGGGTGAGCTGAAAGTCTACTACACTTGGGGAGCCAGTCCAAGAGAGCTTACACTATACTTACAAACTAAACACCCACAAAAAAGAAACTATAGAAACTGAACACACAAATTATAGTCTGAACACACAACTATCCACACCATACACACAACAAATTTTACAATTATACAGTCTTAACTCACACCCAAACTAAACACACAAAAACCTATACAAATTGAACACATAAATCGTAGTCTTAACACAACTGTATATACAATACAGTTAATATCCATCCAATCTTGGAAAATATAACAGAAATGTCACTGCTCATATTAACCCCAAAATCTAACCTACCCGTCAGTCCATTGGCCCCAGAAAAATGATCTGGTCGTAAACAGGGACAAGACGAAAGTAATGAAATTCAGACAAAGAGGACCCTTGGCAAACACCGATAGATTCACTTGCGGAGAACAAGAACTGGAAATAGTCAAAAGCTACAAATATCTAGGGCTTATACTACCTTTTCCAAGCACATCGAAGACAGAGCAGCAAGAGCAATGAAAGCGACCTTCGAGATAAAGAAACTGAGTCTACTATCCGTCACGACAGCCCTGAGGCTTTTCAACATAAAGATTGCGCCCATTGCCATGTACGGAATACAACTTATATGGAACCACCTCACGTACTCAAATCTCAAACGGCTAGAGAAAGTGAAAGCATCCTACCTGAAAAGAATGCTCTGCATCTCAAAATACACGCAAAGCAGAATAGCATATATTTTAACAGACACAATCTACTTCATAGAGGACCTGACGGCAACTTACAGCCTGGTACCAACACCACAAAGCACAAGATTCCTGAAAGACAGGCGAGAGAAAGCAAAAGACATGAACCACGGACTTCTCAGCACCCCAGCGATGACAAACAGAGAATGGAAGGAAGCCAACTACCACCTGCGCCATCTATACAAGAGAGTAGCAGCCCATGGACTAAATCACCGAATATGCCTAACCAAGGGATACCACAGCCCCACCGACTGATGTCAGTGCACCATATATGGAGGACCCTGCGATACATATCACATCACAGAATGCAAAGAAAGAACATTGACACTATCTCACTATGCAAACGATGCTAACTTTACTTAATTATACTTATGTACACAGTGTGCTTAATAAAATATATTCACATTATGAGTGCGCATTGTTCGAAAGAACATTCATTCATTATTAGCACTACAGCCCATGAAGGGCCTGGGCTTCCTTAATCAGTAGAAATCATTCATCTCTATCTTGAGCCCGTTGTCTCCATCTCTTGCATCCAACTCTCCGCAGATCATCCTCCACATCCTCAAGCCACCTCAGCCTTGGTCTTCCTCTCTTCCTTAATCCTCCTGGGTGTCCATATAATGCCCGTTTAGGTAGTCGGCCTTCTGGCATACGTTCAAGATGTCCCAACCATCTAAGTCTGCCTTTCTTAATGAAGGAAACTATGCTCGGTTCTCCATACAGTTCCATTAGTTCTTTATTTGTTCTACTTCTAAACTGACCATTTTCAAAAAGGGGACCGTATATCTTTCTCAGAACTTTTCTTTCCCAAACTGCTAGCATATTTTCATTATTTATTGTTAAAACCGTTCGAAAGAACACTTCATACAATATCACACATGTCGCTTTTTGTAAATTATGTCCCTCAGGTGTCCACCATTGTTGGCGATGCAATCTTCTGTACGAACACGCAGACTGGCCATAACCTTACGAAGAGTGTCGCCTGTTATGGCCTCGATTTCGGCATGAATGTTGTTTTTCAAGTCCTGAATAACTGTTGGCCTGTTAGCACATACTTTGGGTTTCAGCATTCCCAACAGAAACTAATCACAGACTGATAAATCAGGCGAACGGGCTGGCCAGTTGACATCACCAAAGCAGAAAACAAGATGCTCTGGAAACATTCTGCGTAACGCTGTCATGGACGTTCTGGCTATATGAGCGGTTGTAACCACAGCAACTGCATATGGATATTTTACCGCGCATACCCTGCATTACGAACTGTTGCAACATAACATAGCGATCTGATGTTACAGCGACACTATCATCTGTGTCATTCTCAAAAAAAGTATCTTCTTCCTTTTCAGTGAGATTGTGTCTTAATATTGGAATTTTAATTCACATGTTAGAATTAGAAACCAGAAAATAATCTCTGAGTTCATCGTTATCCGTATTATTTAAGCCAACGATCCATTATGGAAAAAAACTTATAAAATATTTGTAATTACTGAATTTTGTTCAAACTTAGTCTTACACTGTTTAATAAATGTCAATAACACAAGAAGGCTGTCGTCAACAATCGAACTAATTTATAAATTATACCAACAAAGGCCAATGCGCTTGAGACATTACTGTCACACCAAAATTTCTTTTTACAATCTTGTAGGTACTATTTAATAACACACGAAGACTGTCAACAACAATAATTGGATGAATTTATAAATAAGTACCATAAAGACGAATGGGCTTCTGACATTAAAATCATTTAAAGAAATAAAAATACTTCTGAAGAAAAAAAAATCCCTATTCACAATATTTGCGGACCCCACTTTGAGAACCACTGTCCTAGACTACTGGACGAATTTTGTTGTTATTCAGAATCTACAAGTTATCTTTCAAATACAGGGCATAGGTGGAGAGAGAATCGTTTCCTTGGGGGGGGGCAAAGAAAAACCATAGAATCCCCATATAATGTGGTTATGGGGACTTCATTTATCTCTTTCCCCCATTATAGCTTGACCGTGGTACAGTATATCGGAATATGACCATTTAATAAAGGTATTGTAAAATAAAGTAAAATTGTAACAAAATATACTGGCAATTTTACTTTTTTTCTCTTGTACGGAGGAGGGACCCGAAGGCTTGCAATGCAGCCTGAAGCTTATTGTGCTTACCACTCCTATTCTGTGAATGATTGGGTAGCCGAACGGCCGCGCTCTTGTACAAGTACAGCACGCCGCACCGTGAACTGAACCCGGGCTATGGTATGGATGACGATATGTGAATTAATGTTGGCAAAATGAGTTCGAGGTCCTACACCGAAAATTACCCAGCAATTCTGCTTCAATTGGTTGAGGAAAAGCCCCAACCAAGTAACTTGTCTCAACCAGGATTTGAACCTGGACCCGCTCGTTTCATGGCCAGACGTGTTAATTATTACTCCACAGCGGTGGACCAATTTTACATTTACTTCATCTGTTCATTTAAAAAAGCAAGATATTACATGAAATGTTCCTACTACTAGGCCTACTTACTACTACTGGTAATACTCTACTATTACTGCTGCTACTATTACTACTACAACTGGTACAACTACTGCTGCTAATACCCTATTATTACTGTTAATACGACTATTACTGCTACTACTACTGATAATACCATCTTATGTCTTTCATACTACTACTACTATTACTGTTGTGCTACTACTACTGTTCATACTACTACTAATACTGTTGCTGCTACTACTACTGTTCATACTACTACTACTACTACTACTACTACTACTGTTGCTGCTACTACTACTTACTACTACTACTGTTCATATTACTACTACTGCTACTACTACTACTACTACTACTGTTCATACTACTGCTACTACTACGGTTGCTACTACTACTGCTACTGTTGCTGCTACTACTACTACAGTTCATACTACTATTACTACTACTGTTGCTACTACTACTACTGCTACTGTTGCTGCTACTACTACTGTTCATACTACTATTACTACTACTGCTACTGTTGCTGCTGCTACTAATACAGTTGCTACTACTACTACTGTTACTGTTGCTACTGCTACTACTACTACTACTACTACTACTACTGTTGCTGCTGCTACTACTACAACTACTGTTTCTGCCACTGCTACTACTACTACTACTGTTTCTGCCGCTGCTGCTACTACTACTACTGCTACTGTTACTGCCGCTGCTGCTGCTGCTACTACTACTACTACTGTTACTGCCGCTGCTACTACTACTACTACTACTGTTTCTGCTGCTGCTACTACTACTACTACTACTGTTGCTGCTGCTACTACTACTACTACTACTACTACTACTGTTAATACTACTACTACTGTTCATACTACTACTACTACTACTGTTGCTGTTGCTACTACTACTGCTACTGTTGCTGCTACTACTACTACTACTACTACTACTACTACTGTTCATACTACTATTATTATTACTGTTGCTACTACTACTGCTACTGTTGCTGCTACTACTACTACTGTTCATACTACTATTATTACTGTTGCTACTACTACTGCTACTGTTGCTGCTACTATTCCTACTGTTCATACTACTACTACTACTACTACTACTGTTGCTGCTACTACTACTACTACTACTGTTCATACTACTACTACTACTACTGTTCATACTACTACTACTACTGTTGCTACTACTACTACTGTCGCTGCTACTACTACTGTTCATACTACTACTACTGTTGCTGCTACTACTACTGTTCATGCTACTGCCACTGTTGCTGCTGCTGCTACTACTACTACTACTACTACTACTACTACTGTTGCTGCTACTATTACTGTTCATACTACTACTAGTACTACTACTGTTGCTGCTGCTGCTACTACTGTTCATGCTACTGCCACCTTTGCTGCTGCTGCTACTACTACTACTACTACTACTACTACTACTACTACTACTACTGTTGCTGCTACTATTACTGTTCATACTACTACTAGTACTACTACCGTATTTGCTCGCATACTTTGCGCCACCGCGTATTTTACGCACCCTAATTTTTAAAGGATTAAATTTAACTTTAATTTTGCTCGTGTATTTTCTGCACGCATTTTATGAACAATTTTTTTCAGTGTAGTATTCCTTCCCTAAATTCCATTGCCAATACTAGCATTCAACGGCATTGTTCATTGACCAGTACCCAATCAACTACCTGCTTCACAAAGAAACCATAAATAACCTCACTTCAACACTGATGCTTGTCTTTGTAAATTACCCGTAAGGGCAGTGACTGTGACAAGTCCGAGAACAATAAAAATACAATTCGAGGTTCCAATACCGGTAATCCTAGTAATGTTAGTTTTACTGTTTAGCAGGTATGGTGCAGTTGTCACCGCAACATGAAGAATGCATCGATCAACCACCTTTAGACCTATGAACTCATACCATGTGCTTAATTAAAGACTACCTATTGAGAATGCTACGTCTGCTATGTAGTTTGATTTCATTATGATTGTCATAGGCCTGTACCCAATTTAATTATTATTTATAATTCAAGATTACCAGTAGTCTTAGGTGACAAAAGTATTCTTAATTACTATATACCTGAATAAAACCCAGATCAAGAGGCTTAATTAAAAAAAAAATTCGCATATTTTACGCATCCCAATTTTTCAAACACCCAGAATAGATTAAAAACTGCGCAAATTACGCGAGCAAATACGGTACTACTAGTACTACTACTACTGTTGCTGCTGCTGCTGCTACTACTACTACTGTTACTGCTACTATTACTGTTCATACTACTACTATTACTGTTGCTGCTGCTACTACTACTAGTACTACTGTTGCTGCCATTATTACTGTTCATACTACCACTACTACTACTACTACTACTACTGCTGCTGCTGCTGCTGCTGCTAATACCCTCTTAAAGTAGAAGATGAATGAAGTCACATATCTTACATTTGGGTTTATAAATAATGTCAGACAACAAAACTCAGTTTTGTTCGGATGCATAACAAATGGTGTGTTTTCAAAATGATGATAAACTTTAAACTGATATAGCCATGTGGTTCGCAACTTGATAGTGAAACTAGTAAAACGTTTAATGGGAAAGTATGTACCATAAAATGCAGGTAGCGTGTGTTCAGGTGGAGCTATACGAAATACGAATCCTCGGCGTCATCTCGCTATCACTAAATCAATCGAGCTAAATAGGCCCTAATCTAGTACTTAGTTGATACGGCGTCGTTAAATAACCAACTAAAAAATACGAAATAGGTGGGAACTGTTCCTTGTCAACCAATAGGAGTGTGGCGTTATCATCAATGCAGACATTTTATCCCTCCGAAATGTTTTCTTCATAATTTGAAAAACTTTGTTTTCAGTTTTCCCATCCGCGCTTGGCTTGGTGTTTATTTATTCAGAAAGTTTCTTTTTTGTCAAACATGAGCTTTGCTCAAACTTTAATTGACAATCCTTTGCGCTGCTGAAAAAAGCTGAGAGGTGGAGGGGGAAAGTTGAAATTAAAACTGTTGGCTTGGAATTTCTACTTTTGTAATCAAACAAGTAATACAATAAACTTTCACAGATTCTCTACAAAGGAACATGGCTTTCTTAGTTTCTTTTTACAGAAAATCACTTGTTTTTTCTCCTATTTAATCTGTTTAATTCTGGTGGGGCTTTTTTTTCAGGTAGCCTACTATATTGGACGAAACCAGACCTAATCTTTAGATCAACGGGAAAGTAAGTGTATGCAATCGCATGATATTCATGTAAATTTCAAAGTTGTCATTGCAATGTGTAGTTTTATTTACAGCTAATGTAGTTAGCTCTAGTATTCGTTGTTTTACATTATTTTAATTATCTGCAGGGCGTGTGACGTAAACTAGACGTCATTTTTACTACGATGGTTGAATATTCATTCGGTTATAAGTATCACTGAAATATCTTGTTACTCCGAACAAACGAGCGGTGCGTCCTTACGCATGTGTTTCGCATTGAATCTAATAAATAATCAGATAATTATCGGGTCTTGAAGAAAGTGAAGTTTTATCGAGTCACTTCTCAAATTCTCTCATTGCTCTAGTTCATTATTGCGGTGCTTTCGTGCATGTTTTGTAATATGTGTGCAGAAAATCAGTCGTTACTGTTTATAGAAAAATGATGCAATTACAATTCAGTTATCGCTATATTCTAGTTGCGTTTTCATAGGCCTATGTTACTAAATATTATATAGGCCTACATTGAGTTTAAATAATTCATTATTATAACTTAAAAAAAGCATGAGTTATGCAATTAGTTGTTCAGTTATGTCATTATTACCGTTGGACTCAGTTTGTTCTGAAATAATTAAATATACATACTGTTCCGCATGTGCAAGGAATAAAAAAAAAAATAAAAGAAATCTTACAACTTGGAAGCAAAATGCGAATCTCTGACTTGGGAAGCTCTGGTTCTAGCCATCCTGCCGTGTTTTATGTAAATTAGAGGAATACACAGGGTGTTTGACGACGATATATATCGTATTGACTTAAATTAGGGGAATACACAGGGTGTTTGACGACGATATATATCCTAATGACTTAAATTAGAGGAATACACACGGTGTTTGACGACGATATATAACGTATTGACTTAAATTACGGGAATACACAGAGTGTTTGACGACGATACGTATCGTAATGCCTTAAATTAGAGGAATACACACGGTGTTTGACGACGATATATATATATATATATATATATATATATATATATATATATATATATATATATATATATATATATATATCGTATTGACTTAAATTAGGGGAATACACAGTGTTTGACGACGATATATATAAATATATATATATATATATATATCGTAATGACTCAAATTAGAGGAATACACAGGGTGTTTGACGACGATATATATCGTAATGGCTTAAATTAGAGGAATACACAAAGTGTTTGACGACGATATATATCGTAATGACTTAAATTAGAGGAATACACAGGGTGTTTGACGACGATATATATCGTAATGACTTAAATTAGAGGAATATACAGGGTGTTTGACGACGATATATATCCTAATGACTAGGACTAGAATTTCTGTGTCAAAAATATTGCAAAAATTCATACGTTTATGTGTTATAAGTCCAAAAACACGTGCTAAAATATTAGGCCTAACAAATGACGGGGAAAACAGTTCAGTATACATTACCTTCATGTCTGGGCGTCGCCATGCGTTACGAAGAACGTTCTCAAATTTTCGGCAGCCTGACGATTCTCACGAAATTAAACCTTGCAGAGCGAAACGTTTATTCCACATCATAAGTCTCAAGTTTGGCATAATTGAATGAAGACAATTGTTTCGCACTCAGGTTTTGATGAAGTGATGTAGTCTTCACCAACCAAGGCACTGGCAGTAGTTGAAATAATGTTGAATCCAGTATTCCCTGGCTTTCTCTCTCACTCTATCTACCTTCCTTGCGGATAGACTTGTTATTTTGGTAATAGCAGTTTTCACTTCTCGAACCTAGGGTTATCATGAGAAGAAATTCTATAGGAGAACATGGAATCTAAAATAAGAGGACATTGCTGAAAAAAGGAGGATTTTTTAAAAATTGGTATGAACAAAATTAAAGATAAAAACAATGGCTCAACTTAGTCGGTTTTCTCACTGGTTGTTGGATCAGCCCACTTTGTGCACAAGAGCCTGAAGAGACAAACTTCTATCTTGTAACTAATAATTACGGAATTGTTCACAGGACGTGTCCTTGAAATTATATTTCACTATGATGATATATCTGGCTGTCTCCGTTAGCATGCGATTTCGTTCTTTTGTCCATTGAGCAGATATTAAGGAAAATACTCTCTCAGCACTTCCATTGTGACTTGGAATAAATAAATAGAATTGACATATTTTAAAAGTTCTGAGGAAGTTTCAGTGCTCGCAGAACTATTGTAATTGAAGAAGTTGCACAATTGTTTATCTAAACTTAAATCTTTGCCCAAATTAACTTGACTGGCATATCGTTGTACATTGCAAAATAAAATTCATAAAATAGCTTAGAATCATGAATAGTGACATTTTAGAGTGTAAGAATTCAATGCATGCCAATAGGTCATCATATGTTATGTTTTTATGTGCTCCAGCTTCAACCATTGAAAGCAGTTAAATTCTTTCATAGGTTTTCACCATTTTGTTTAGGTATTCTATGCATAATATCGCACATTATTCAATATTCATATTAATTCTAGTTGAAATGAGAAATGCCGGACATTTCAATTTTTTTAAATGCCTGCCGGACAGGATAAAATGATTAAAAAAGAGGACATGTCCTCCTTTTGTCGGACTCGAACCGCGTCAGCGAGAGTATTCCAGAGTTGTTTATGCAATGGATGTGAAAGCGAAATTTGACTCTGATGTACAATAGATCTGTCTTCAAAGTGTAATCCTTGCAGTACTGCAATAGACGACGCATTGTCTGCACATGATTCTTTAACAACGCCGTACAGTGATTCAAAGTTATCGGCGTAATACAAGGCCGCTATTACAGTAAGGATCACGTAAGAGTAGTTCCTAAAAGGCTAATTTTGCCGTCTCTTCAGTGTTGCCAACTAATACCACATATCACCAAAGAGGGTAAACTCACAATGCTACGTACTGAATAATAATAATAATAATAATAATAATAATAATAATAATAATAATAATAATAATAATAATATAGTGGTAACAGTAACAATATCTTGTTTATTTACCACATCTCGTCTTTATGTTGCAAGGCGTTTCCTTAATGGTTCAATAATTTATTTATGAAATATTATATTTTCCTCCTGGATTTCTCGCATATTATGTTGGTCATTAGGATTAGTATGATCTAATATTACAATTTATTTTGTCAGGCAACATGAAATTTATTGCTTTCACTAAAGAGTTTACGACTCATGACACCTAACCTAAAAATGTATTTAGGGGAGAGTCGGGTAGTATTGGACATCGGGTAATATCGGACAGTGAGTTTCTTTCATCTACCACACGATGATAGTACCTTTTTTATTTTAGTAGGTTATTTTACGACGCTTTATCAACAGCTTTGGTTATTTAGCGTCTGAGTGATATGAAGGTGATAATGCCGGTGAAATGAGTTCGGGGTCCAACACCGTAAGTTACCCAGCATTTGCCCCTATTGGGTTGAGGGAAAACCCCGGAAAAACCTCAACCAGGTAACTTGTCCCGACCGGGAATCGAACCCGGGCCACCTGGTTTCGCGGCTAGACGTGCTAACCGTTACTCCACAGGCGTGGACTGATAGTACCTGATTGACATGGTTACGTTTCTGTGATGTCGCATAGAGAAACGTAACCATGTCATTCAGGTACTACCATATGGTGGTAGATGAAAGAAACGCTCTGTCCGATACTACCCGATGTCCGATACTACCCGACTCTCCCCTACTTACTTGCATTTTCATCAGTTTGCTTTACTGTAAACCGAAATCATTGCTGCCAACATAACAGTTAGAAAATAACTGCCAGTTGTAGTATTTGACAGTACCCGAAATTCGAAAAGAAGGGCTAGAAAATCACCATACTCCACTAGCATATTTAGTAATAGTGGAAAATTGGTTAGGTTTCACCCTTAGGGTATTAAGACTATAGAGGTGTCCTGCTTGAAGCATTCGAAATGGAAATTCAATTAATCTGTTGATTTCTGGAAACGTCGCACGTATTGCTGTGCAAATAATGAATATCACAAACCGTGAATCAAGTTCGAGTAGCTCACGCGCAGCTTTTTTCCCAGGGGTGGTCTAGTTAACAGAATTCGTCTCTTGGCTGTTAAGCATACCCACGTTTTATGTTACAGCACCAAAAACCACATTTCCCACTTTGCAACCTGTCTGGTCTGTGATCTAGTCTAGCTTGCCCATATGTTTCCACTGCTGCATTGTTCACCAATTCTAGCTAACATTTAGAGAAATACATCTTTTCTAGGGTTGAATCTTCAGATGTGTTCAGTCCGATGTAGGCCTACTTTGATAGAAAATTGTTCAGACTCGGGCTGTTTAGTTTATAGAAGAGAGTTGGGGACAACTGGCCACAGAGGTAACTCGCCACATAATTTAAATTCGTATCAAAGACAATTAGCCACACATACTCAATACTCAAATTCGCAACAATTTATAATATATTTCTATGGTAACACAAGAGAAATCCAGAAGCTGTAAACTAATTCGGAACTATGGCCGAAGAAATTCGCTTCAGAAAATCAGAACGAGGCTCCGACAAATTAATATATCTTGGCTACATGTACACGAGACTTAGAGAAAATAAGAATGGAGCTGTTTGGCGCTGTGACATGCGTGGCGGGTGTAATGCAACAGTCACGTTATCAGAAGATGGAAGCAGTGTCGTCAAAGAACCGTCTGAACACAAGAATCATTCTGCAGACTGGGGAAGGATTAAGGCAAAGGAATGTGTAGAGAACATGAAGGCAAAGGCGGGGACTTCCCGAGAACCAACGTCTGTCATTACTCAAAATGAGTTACAGCGTATTGCAAGCGAAGCCAATGTGAATCTACCGGAGAAACCATCTATTAAAAAAACTGTGCGCCGTGCCAGGAAGTTGCACTACCACCTGAACCAAGGAATATTGACGAACTGAACGTTATAGCCGACAGATACACTAAGACCGTACAAGGAGAAAGGTGGTTGTATTTTGAACCGGAGGACAACGTGAAAGTTACCATATTTGCCACTAATTCACATTTAAATAAATTGTTACGGTCTCATTTTTGGATAATGGACAGTGTGCAAATTGTCTATTTGTGGCAAATTGTCTGTCTGTGACAAATTGTCTATTTGTGGCAAATTGTCTATCTGTGGCGAATTGTCCCTATTACCAATTTTCTGTGGCCAATTGTCCCAGTTACCAATTTTCTGTGGCTAATTGTCCGGAACCGTAAAGAAGAGTATGTCTGCTACAATAAAGACTTCTTAGAAGTCCATAAACTAACGTCTGCCTCGTGATTCGCTCTGTGAAGTATTAGCAAAGGCCTCTGCTGAGAGTTGTCACAATTTCTCTGTTCATATCCCTGTACGTGTTGTATCACTAGAGATTTTGATTGCAACTTAACCACGGTTTCTGCACGTATTTCCTTCGCTTTTGAGTAATCATACTTATTAATGAGTTATTTGTTCCTGTTCCCGTAATTTTAGGTTTGGATATTGGAAAACTATATCTTGCAGGAAAAAGAATATCTAAAAATAAATTGTAACTTCAAAACTGAAATAACTAATTTTTGGACATCATCATCATCATCATCATCATCATCATCATCATCATCATCATCATCATCATCTCCGCACTACAGCCACACATGGGCCTTGGCGTCCTCAACAATTCTTTTCCATGTTTGTCTTTCCTGTGCCTTCCTCCTCCAATTTCTTACTCCCAATGCCACCAAGTCATCTGTCACGCCATCAAACCATCTGAGCTTAGGTTTTCCCTTTTTCCTTATCCCTCCAGTTTCATTAAAAAGCTGCTTTTTGGCTATTTCGTCTTCGCTCATTCTCATGAGATGACCAAACTATCTTATCCTTTCTGCTTTTATAATCGCCACTATATCCGATTCTTCATATAACTGGTATAATTCCCGGTTAAACCTTCTTCTCCATATTCCTCCCTCTTTAATCGCTCCATATATTCTTCTTAAGATCTTTCTTTCGAAAGTTCCCATAGAATTTTCCTCTCTTTTTGTCAGGGTCCAAGTCTCCGCTCCATAAATCAACACCGGTGTTATCATAGTTTTATAAATTTTAGTTTTAATCTTACAAGTAACATTCTTGCTTTTAATATATTTGCTAATCCAAAATAGCTCTTATTGGCTGCTATTAATCTAGCTCCTATTTCACTATCCATGGTATTGTTTTCTGTTATTACTGATCACAAATATTTAAAAGACTTGACCCTTTAATTTTTTCTTTGGTCTGAGATATTAAACAAAGAAATAGGATAATCGAAGTTAGGTACTTCCTATACACGATTCACTCCGTGATAGTCTGTACCAAAAGGGTTTCATGGCAATGAGGAGTATCACAATGATTTATTTTTCTCTATCACTGCCAAAACGGAAATACCATGGCGGTATTTAGAGTTAATTTGTTTGTTTTCTTTGATTGTAAATAAAGATTGAAAGTAAGGAAAAACGATTGTTTGTTTGAAAATTTCATTCAAAGATATCTTATACAACCTAGATTTTCATTTGAAAATTCAAAATTGAGACTGGTTCTGATTTGTTCCGGAAAATGGTATCGACTCTTTATATACTCTGACGGAAAAAAAAGGAACACTTTATAAAATCTTAACAGTGAAATTATGTCAATTTTGACAGATATTGTTGTCCTCCTATGATGTTTGTGGTGGAAAAGTGTTAATTCCTGTCTGGGAAGGAAAATATTTTAGTTCATGGCCCTGACAGGTAGAAACCAAGCAATGTTCTGACACTGTAATTCAGTTTTCTGTGTATGCTGTAACTCGGTGATATTCTACTCAGTTTAAAACAGCATTTAACAAAGTCAAGACGCCGTTAAGCCCTGAGGACGCCGCTACAGCAGTCGTGTTGGTAGAGGATTAGTTGGAGCTTGCATTTTGTGATTCAAATGTTGCGTACTACTCCTTCAACAAGCGAACTGCGCAACGGTACCAGGAACTGGGTTCATATCCAGAATCTTAAGAGATCAACTTCTGCAAGGGTTAACAAGTTCTTTCGGCCTGATGTTCGCCACATGACTACGCTCAAAATCAGAAGTCGAGGTGTTCGTTGCGTTTTTGGCTCGTCATTGTAGATTGTGATAACGATTTTTTTTCGCAAACATCCATTGTCTCGAGAAAAAAAGGGACGATATGAGTGCTTTATAGCACCCTGTATCATAGGCGGAGTTATGGGGCGGCATGGGGGGGGGTTGTACTTAGCCGAACTATTTTTTTTCTATTAATGTTATAAAATATTGAATTCAAAAGGTTTTTCTTCCTTTTGTTTATGATTAAGTTTCTATGCTTAAATTGACGAATTAATGTCTTCAGAGCATGTGTTTGTACTATAATAGTTATTTTAAATTTCTGAATGTATAAGAATTTCTATACCTCATTTGAGGAATGGAAGCACTGTACGCAATGTTTTTTTTTATAACAGCCTGTACTGATGTGTTAGAACTCTGCAGGTGTTCAAGCAGTCACTTGGAGAAATATGAATAACATACTGCACAATAATGCAAAAAAAGAAAAGTGATCTCGGTATAATGTGTAAACTTAAAGACGAGATTAAATAAAATAATTAGAATTAACATTTCATATAATATCTAAACTAACCTAACCTTAACCAACTCAAGCAAAACTAACTTAAAAAAAGCTAAGCTAACATAAACATAACATTACCAGGTTAGCTTAGTTTTGGTTAGGTTGGGTTGTAATTCTTTATGGTTTCCTGCACGGAAATATATGTACTTCGGTATATCATAGTAAAATGATAGGTTATGTTAGGTTACAATCAAAATTGTTTTTTTTTTTCTGAAATTTGTTCTATTACCTTTCGAAAAGCATATAATCATAGTTTGTGAAAAAAAAAGTTCGAAAATCGTGGAGTGGTCGTCCTCCAGAATTATCAAAGATAGTAACGACGAAATAATATAATTATATATGCAAGACATAGGCCTACGTGTACTGATTCTCGGCTTTCGAAAACTCTCAATCTACCAAAAAACGTAAAGTTCCATGTCGAATTATTCATTAGACTAAGATATTGTTTATTATTGTGGCTCAACTAGCACTGAAGTAGTTCCCTTCGGTAATTTCCGAGAAGACGTCGGTCTTTTATAAGTTATATGAAAAGGTTAATGGGTTAGCTGGTTTAGTTAGCTTAAGATCATTGAAATCTGTTCACATAATCTTTGGCCTCACGCCACTTGCCACATACCTTGTAAAAGACCGACGTCTTCTCAGAAATTAAATTATTATTATTATTATTATTATTATTATTATTATTATTATTATTATTATTATTGCTAATATTACTATTTATATAAAACTTCAAGCAGTTTTGTTGTGAACGTGCTTGTTTACATGACCAAACTTGTATGGGACAAAAGATAATTTTGATGTCTCCCGGAATCGAACACAGATCCGTTTCATTTGTAGCCGAAATGCTAATACTCTCCTTCACCAACCCATTTTATAAATCCTGGCATTTTAAATATCTACTTAACGGCAATAAATCACAAAGATAATCAATATTAACTACGTTAAATGAAGGCAGCTTGTCATATTAAGTAAAACAGCTCAACATAGGCTATTTGCAGGACGTAATTTAATATTAATAATCATAATGACGATATATTTATACCTCTGATGTACGTCGACTGCCACAATCCTGAAACTGTGACACAGATTCACCACGTAATTCTGCATCCACCAGTCGTTCTATTAGACAGTTTTACACAGATATGTTCACTATTTTCATAGCACCAGAAAAAAAAACACAGAATTTCACAACTTAAATATAGGATTATGCGTTTTTAAGCAACTACCACAGTTTCACCATCGCGAAAACAAGCCATGAACTATCTTCAACTGACTCTGCTCGGTATTAGATGGAAGGAACATGGAAAGCAAAGAGGATTACAATCTCTGCTTCTTTGATTGTGTGCTGTACAAAAGTTTAAGTTACCATAGATTATGAATTTACATATTTAACTTATTTTCTATGATGCTTAAATTTAAACGTAAATATGCATCAGGACAAATAATTATTTCTGATACTCTCAAAATTAATACCATATCCATCACAACAGCTAATCATTTTATTGCATTTATATCTTCTCTTTTTTCAGGTGCCGAATATCTACATAGGCCTAAGTATTATTACAGTAACAGCCACTTAATTACTGAATATTAAATTAACCTAAAGAATATATTCAACATTTTATGCTGATGGAACAATGACAAATTCTGCTACGAAAATAACACAATTATTATATTTTGATTTTTAAGGAACTGGTTGTTATTTACGAACATTGTGAACATGATTGAGACTGAAATTAATTTAAAGCAATTTATGTGTCCTTGTTTAGTCTACTGTAGAAGACAAGTAGGAACCCCGTGATACCAATAAGGCAGCAACCATCAGGCAACTTAGCCAAGAGATAATATTCCTTTCCCCCTCCATTGATGCATCGCTAACTAGTAACATATTACTACTTAATCAGACTTCAGATGTATACAAAAATAATATATTGTTCTTCCTCTGACACATGTCGGCAAGTGAGATGTATTGCCTGATGTTAGATGTACATATCAGCTAGAACCTCAATCAGAGGATAAGATAAATAATAAATATAAATAGAAGGGCATTAGCAGTAATAGTAGTGATAGTAATAGTAATAGTAGTAGCAACAGTAATATTAGTATTAACAGTAGTAGTAGTAGTAGTAGTAGTAGTAGTAGTAGTAGTAGTAGTAGTAGTAGTAGTAGTAGGAGATAGCTGCAGATTTCTGTGCATTTTTTCTAAGAAATGCTGGCAGTTTATTTTATTAATATTTTTCATGAATTATTAAAAAAATAAATGAGTATTTCATAAAATTAATGAATGGAAATGTTTAGCTATGTCTTGTGAATGTAACCAAACACGGAAGCTTAAAAATTGAGATCTTTTACTAATATCTTGGGTTTGAAAGTATTTCTAAAATGAATAGAAAAAAATCAAAAGCCCAAAACATTTGGGAGTTCAAAATTTGGATTTTGTTTGTCCTTTACATAGGCCTAGTAAACATGCTCTCAAAATTTGGTTGAAAAAAATTAGGAAAAAAAAATTGTCACATTTTAGTGGAGTGTTCCCTTAAGAGTGACCGAGGCGGAAGTAATATTATTAGTGGCAGTACTAGTATTGCGCCAGAGAACAGCTCATCTAGCGAGACACACAGAGTTTGTTGACTTCTTACATCTGTATCACGAGAAGAGTGTGTTAGCGGCGATGTTGTCGGACTGCTGAAACTTTAAACTTAATTTTCTAATTATAGGTCTCGCAAGAACGGATTACAGACGGAAGGAATGCGAATCAAACACTGCGATAAAGAAAAGCGGGCGAGAGGAAAGGTCACGAGATAACTTGAATGATATTCAAGAGTACAGTCGGAAGAGAAATGACATCGGTAGAATCAGTCTTACGATGTGATAGTTACATTACGACTTTAGTTTGTTCCATTGCATGTGAATACGTGTCTTGTATCGCAGGTATTATTATTTCATTCGTAAACATGTGCTGCGCGTTTAATTAGCTTCGAATTTTTCTCTTGCTGCGTTCTTTATTTCCATAGCGATGTACTCATCTATTCATCTTCTTAGAAGAGACAGTACTTCCATCAGCTCGCATCTCTCCCCCCTCGGCGTGCCAACATACACACGTCGAAACAGACAGCAACGCCACCATTGGCTTTCGGTAATCGTTTCTTGCGCGAGCTATAACCGTGCATTTAATCACAAAACATAATAATAGGTTTTCTATTCATTTGAGTGTACCCTATCATCCCTTTTAATCTGCAAGGTTATTTCACTTCCACCCTGTATATTAACATTTCCAGTTCTTAGTGTGTCTACTGTCTACTGTCGATTGTAGATTGTTGTGGCTGTTACTAAATTTAAGTGTCTTAATGTTTTGTTTCAACCACGAGTTTGGAATGTAATCTAGCGCCCGAGGATGTATTGACAGGCTTGCTTGTAATGAAGGTGATACTGTGGTGTATACCGCTTCATAATTAGATTTATGGGTTACGGTTCCACGCCAATTCATCTCGCGGTCTCTATGACGTAAGCACCACGTCTGGAATGCGGAGCTTATTCACTTTCATAGCCATAACCCACTCCTATCATCGGCTTTATTGAGAACAGCGCCTCGATCGCACGAGTAGCAAGAATCACAGAACAGTCCTGTACACACCTCTACAGATTTTAACATGGGTCAGCTGTTACTACTGACATTAAAATTACTACTACTTACTTACTGGCTTTTAAGGAACCCGGAGGTTCATTGCCGCCCTCACATAAGCCCGCCATTGGTCCCTATCCTGAGCAAGATTAATCCAGTCTCTATCATCATATACCACCTCCCTCAAATCCATTTTAATATTATCTTCTCATCTACGTCTCGGCTCCCTAAAGGTCTTTTTCCCTCCGGTCTCCCAACTAACACTCTATATGCATTTCTGGATTCGCCTATACGTGCTACATGCCCTGCCCATCTCAAACGTCTGGATTTAATGTTCCTAATTACGTCAGGTGAAGAATACAATGCGTACAGTTCTGTGTTGTGTAACTTTCTCCATTCTCCTGTAACTTCATCCCAAATATTTTCCTAAGCACCTTATTCTCAAACACCCTTGATCTATGTTCCTCTCTCGAAGTGAGAGTCCAAGTTTCACAACCGTAAAGAACAACAAGTAATATAACTGTTTTATAAATTCTAACTTTCAGATTTTTTGACAGCAGACTGAATGATAACAGGTATTTCCCATATTTATTCTGTGTTTAATTTCCTCACGAATATCATTTATATTTGTTACTGTTGCTCCAAGATATTTGAACTTCTCCACCTCTTCAAAAGATAAATTTCCAGTTTTTATATTTCTATTTCGTACAATATTCTGGTCACGAGACATAATCATATACTTTGTCTTTTCGGGATTTACTTCCAAACCTATCTCTTTACTTACTTCCAGCAAAATTCCCGTGTTTTCCCTAATAGTTTGTGAATTTTCTCCTAACATATTCACGTCATCCGCATAGACAAGCAGCTGATGTAACCCGTTCAATCCCAAACCCTCTCTGTTATCCTGGACTTTCCTAATGGCATACTCTAGAGCAAAGTTAAAAAGTAAAGGTGATAGTGCATCTCCTTGCTTTAGTCCACAGTGAAAATTACTACTACTACTAAATATATATGGCAGAAAAAGGACAATACGAAACGACTAGAAGAATTTGAAATGTGTATATAGAGAAGAATGGAGAATGTGAAATGGACAGACAAAATAAGAAATGACGCTGTGTTAGAAAGAGTGGGTGAAAAAAGAATGATGCTGAAACTGATCATAAAGAGAAAAAGGAATTGGCTCGGTCACTGGCCGAAAAGAAACTGCCTACTGAAGGACGTACTGGAAGGAATGGAAGAAAAGTTCAAGGCAGTAGAAGATATCTGATGATAGACGACATTAAGATATATGGATCATATGCGGAGGCTAAGAGGAAGACAGAAAATAGGAAAGATTGGAGAATGCTGTGTTTGTAGTGAAAGACCTGCCCTTGGGCAGAAAACAATGAATGAATAAATCAGTGATGTCAATTGATGCCCATAGGAGCAAGCGAGCGCTTTAGAGCTCAGGAGAGCCTGAGCGCTTCACAGCGGAAAGGAAAGAGACAGATGAAAGAGGTATTGTATGCCGCTTGGTCGAGCTTTATTCAGGGATGGCCAGAACTGATTCAATTGATAAAGGGAAGAAAACTTATTAAAACTATATCCAGTTTAATTTTTAGATTTGTCTGAGAAGTATAAGTGCATTATAAGAATGTAAGTTTTCATTTTAATGCTCATTTTTCACAAGTTTGATTTTTTAATTCAAAAGAAATATTTTCTCAACTTATTTTTATAGAAAAGTGGAATTTTCAGATATAGGACTATTTATTTAGTAGCCTTACAGAATGTTTTCATAAATCTAATATACCGTAAAAACGTATTACTAAAGATGGTGTATTGAAAATTTTGAAAATATTCGCATGGAAATTGTTTGTAAGGAAATGAATTAACAAAGCAACTACTGTTACATCATAAGCAAAAGATACGTGCCCATGTGTTGTAAAAATGTCAGCTCTATACCTTCAGCATATTTCGAGAAAATAATTTAATATTCTGATGATAGGAAGTTGCTCACCAATATCACCTTAAAAGCATAATGCTATAAGAGTTTTGTTATGTAATATTAGTTACACTTAAAACATATACAGCACCTAGATAACTTTGCTTTGTACTGTAATATTGTTTTGATTAGTTTATTGATTACTTTTATAAGGCTAAGGGTACCATCAATATCAATTCTAACTTATCATGTCATAATCTCTTCTTTTGGGATATCACTTTCTTTATGAATGATGTAGCCTATTTCATCCATTTAGTACATTATAGTTGTACTACTATGGAATTTATGTCAATATTCCTTCTTAACTCTTTGTTATGTTATTAACGTTTAAAACACAACTGCAATATTAAGAAATTGGTAGTCTATTAGTACTCTTGTTTTACAGATAATATAGATAATATCAAACAGAAGGAAGCCATACAAAAATAACGACATAAAATTTCACGTTCCGTTTGAAGTTTGTGCACCACTGTTCTCTTAATCCAACAGGCTGCTTCTTCATATACAAAGCCCTTCCTCTTTCCATACTTAGCGCTTGATGCCCGCGCACGACGTCAAGGTCAGAAAAATGCGCTTGCTTTGACATCACTGGAATATATGAATGAATGAATGAATGAATGAATGAATGATCTATAAACCTATGAATAATATAAAGGCTCGTCTCCACTATTAAACATTTAACAACAGCATGTTAAATGTTAAATTGTTTACCGTTAACATCCCAACATGTTGACTGAACATGTTAATGCTAATTTCATTTAACACTTTGTCCACACTGTTAAACGTGTTAAACTTGACTTTCTTTGCGTAGTCCACCATAAACAGCCCATGAGATTTTAATGTAGAAAGTGTCTTATTTTCAAACCTTGGACAATGGACTCAGAAATTATTTGACTTTTGTAATTGCCTCTATTGCTTGTTACAAGGAAGAAAATGAGAATGTGGGTGCGGAAGTATCTTAGTAAAAGACACTCTAAACGAGTTTAAAGTTGAAGATCGATTTGGATTCAAAAGCTTGCTGAGAATGTCAGAACATGATTTTAATAATGCTGCAAAAATAGTTCCTGTTACATCAAAGAAAGACACAATTTAAGAGCAGCCTTTCATCTTAAAAAATTACAGCGCGATTGATTATCATAGGACCTACGACATGATAGATGTTAAAGGAACGGTTAATATCGTATAATTATTCTTTCCGAAGATTTACGAACGTTAACATACATCATCGAATACGACCATTACTGACGTCAACATAGCATTAACGTTTAGCGTACGACAAGAGTGCGAAAACTCTCTATTGTATTCTCCAGAACAATTAAATAATAATAATTCCAGTTTCTCTAAAACAATCGGCCTTCTTTATTTGTCTCTGTATTCTTTTGCAGATACATCCCACAAACAAGACCTTTCCATCAGTGCATTAATTTTATTCTAACGTATTTTCTTTCGTCCACTCCATTACTTCGAACAACTTACAGCCAACACCAAGGACCAATGATAGTACAAAAATGACTAAGATAGGCGCCACAAAGCCGGAAGTTAGTTGTTGCTATGGAAACTGTACGAACGTTGCCGAACTGTACCGACGCTGCACGAGCAAATAAATTGACATGTTTTTCATTGCTGCTGGAAAATACCCCAACATGTTAAAAGTGTTAACTTCAACACACTCAGTCAACTAAATAGATGTAATAAAACATCTTCTAAAACGAAAGTTCTGATTTTAGTTATAAACTTAAGGAAAATGTTTGAACAAAAAGAAAAATATTATAACAGCACAACGATAAGTTATTATATTTTATAAACCACCCAGAAAACTACTGTAGGGCCCGGTTTCTTCAACCTGTTTTAAATTATAATAATGTGTTATTCCATTTTAACTGTAAACTTAACAGTTGAAGCATTTCTTCAACTACTGTTAGTAGTAACAGGCTGTTAAAACCTATGTTAATTTAACTGCCCAATTTCATGCAGTTAAATCATTTAACTCTCTGTTAGCATAGAAGTATCCAATATGGCTGGTGAGTTAGATGCTGAACTTATATATCTTGATCATTTAGAAAATGATATTCATGAATACATAAACACAGGGGATGATTTCTGTGATTTGACAGACCAGAAGTTCATACAAAGGTATAGGCTATTTTTTGCCAAGCCTCACTTTTCTCTTTCAACGTAGATCCGTTTGCTTGTTTATTCTCATTAATTGGTTTATACTGCGAAATAATTTCCAGCAGAAAGTTTCTTTCCAATGCAGAGAAATTAATCCCACAATTTCGTTTTGTTCCAGTGTTTTCCATTTCATAACAGCAATACCAATATGCCACTCCACGCTATTGTGATACAGACGAGGAAAGAAGCAGAAATCAAACCTGACTTCCATCCTCTCTGAATCAAACAACGGAAACAAGCGAGAATCGCAATTGTCAAAGTTCAGAAAACAGAAGTGAGCCTATACTTGGTTATACGTTATGGTTAAACTCTAGAATCTCTGGTCCTAACAGAGAGTTAACAAACAGAATGTTAAAATGTGAAATGTAAAGTTGAAGAAACGCAATATTTTAACAGCAATTCATACTTTTAACTTGCAGTTAATTAACGCTATGTTAGGTGCATTTTAACAAAGGTTGAAGAAACCGGGCCTAGGAGTATTTTCTGGGATTTTTCAACCTAACACCAAACGGACAGAATATCATGACCTTTACTGGAGCAATCGAACATGTTTATGGATTTCACTTCTCGTTTATTTCTCACAAAAATCAATCGCTTCTACGAGTACCTTAATGGAAACAAGAAGTGAACTCTTATTTTGAGACTCCCTGTATCGATCGAGGACTAAACCTTAGCTCAGTGCTACGGGCGAATTTTGCAACATTACTCCTTAATGTGGTGAAAGGCATCAGAAAGCAGAAACCGTTCAATTGTCTTCTTTGTGGGGAGCGTATTTCAAAGTGCATGCATGATGTCATCCAACCACATACACATCATTACTCTCCAAAACTCATTTGCGAAACGAGAAAATATTTTCAGCAGTTCCGCTTTAAAATATCCTCGAGGCAGGTCGACAATTATGTATGAGTTCATTGTCTCTCTGTGCTCCAAATTATAGCATAATGAACAGTTCGAGGGGGGGAAGGGAGTAAATAAGGTTAGCATGTATTCAGGTACAATATGTTAATTATCATAGCAACTCATTTTAGATAGTAGTTGACTATAGTTGTTTACATTACTTTAATAATATTGTTAAAACTAACATGATGTATAGATCACTACAGGAAAAGTTAGGTATATATCATTACCCCTCATTTTGAAGCTTGGAACCCAAAGTCTTTCAGAAAAATAGTAGTTTTCAGTGAAATATCAATTTTCCTACATTATTTTCCTATTTTCCAAAATCCATCTCTCTTCAGTTTTGAGAACTAATTGCATTTCAGCACGGCCGTGATTTCAGAATAAAACAAAACACACACTACAATAAACAATAGCTATTACACGAAGGCCATGACCTGCAGGATTGCTGACATATTTAGAGTTCAAATTCAATTGGTTATTAAAAACTTCAAGACTTAGTAAAAGTAATTTGCAGGTCTGATTCTGCGGTGTGTAATTTTCTGAGTACAGCTGTGTATTGGATATTAAAATCTACAAAACTTGAGGTGGTTTGATGAAATTATTACCATTAGAAATTAATTATTATTATAGTTAATGCCATGATGTTAATATATAAACTACAAAACTTACGTAAGATAATAATATTGTTATTAAAAGTCAAATATTTTTATAGTTATTAATCAAGTGGGGTTGGGTATTTTTCATATATTTAATGGCCGTGTGGTGTAGATTCAGTATTGGCTCCAGAGAGCGCAAAAATTCAGTTCCTAAGGAAATACGGTATTACTTACTAATAAAATTTTGTAGTCTCTCGATCATTTAAGCAAGATCTCTTAGTAGGATAAAATGATTTTACCCTCTACATTTCAAGCTTTACATGTAGCAGCTATACCAAGATGCTATGTCTATTGTTCGAAAGCATAGCAAACCTGACTTTCTTTAACTTTCACCTACAATCTACAATGACCTGAAATAGCTATTGCTTTATTCCCACATGAAAAACCTACTGATCGTCCTGACGTTTTTACTTGCGTTTTCGCGTTGAAACTCAAAAACTGAAGGGGTATAGGTTCAAGAAAAAGTATTTGGCATAAAAAAAACATTCAGAGGGAGTATGTTTCATTATTATGGAAGCAAATACCTTTAAAAATGTCTGGTATTTTTCATTGAAAATAAATCTGAAAAATTTTTGTTTGAACGTCTAACGAACTTAGTTTGCAGCATTTGCTGCACAAGCCACTAGTTTTATTTATAATACAAAGCTCTACACGTACCACACAAATAGCAATCTCAGTATTTTCATCTTTCTTCTCTCTGAGGCCTATAACGATCATCATGTCGGTAATGTTTCCGAGCAAAAATAATCTACTATTCTAGATATGATAATCAGCTGTTTTTCCATGAGATTTCAGCACAAGTTTCGTTTGTGTATCGCATTTCGTGCAGTGTTACAGAACGTGGAAAAATAATTTTGTGAGTTAGACCATTTGTGCGCTGAGCACCTCAATTTTTAATCACTGTAATAAAATTATTTCCCCACCTTTGTAATTCAACCTAACTATATCATAAAACGTTCGCCAAGAGACAGGATATTTCACCACAGATTCGGTTCATTTTAATATTGTAGGAGGAAAGACATAACAATTTGAAGAGAGCTAGATGATACATTTTTTATGTTTTTCGTTAAAATTTCATGCCTTGTAAAAGTATTTCATGTGCAAAGGAACAAAATTCCCATTTTAAATCGAATTACATAGGCCTCGTACTTTAGAACCGAAATTTAAAAGACATAGTCATTAAAATCAAAACTGATTTTCAGTTTACCGCGTGTTGTTAAATGTGTTTAGATTGTAACTTCCGTTGCCTAAAAAATTATGTGTATGTTCTTTGTTTTCGAATATAAACTTGGCTTTTACCTTGATTTAATTTGTATGCAGTGTAATATATTAAGGAGAGAATATTTTCTACATGAAATTAGAAACAACTTTCTATGTCTTATTTATTTTTGGCTGGCAGGAACTTTAAACTTCTGAAGAAATTTTTCTTGGAGCCTCAACAAGCGAGTTACTATGCTTGTTACTAACTTTCCTGTTAGATAGCATGCACTTGATTATCGGTTGCCAAAACTTTCAAATTTGCAGTGTGTAAAAACGTATTTAAGTGCAAAATCTTCTATTATGCAGAGTGTGTAACAACCTAATACGTTAATGATGATGATGATGATAATGGATTATTATTATTATTATTATTATTATTATTATTATTATTATTATTATTATTATTATTATTGAAATAAATCATTATTCGAAAATCATAACCTTTCTTCTCTATTCAACAGAAAAAAAAAAGATAGCCAGGTTAGGTTGGCTAGACTGTATATTAGATTCATAACATAATCATTATCAATAAATTAGACAGATAGGTAGATATATAAACAGATGGTCAATTTGATGGGCGGTACGCAAGCAGACAGAAATGTTTCAGCGAAGAATAGACTGTTTCTAATTTGTTTTATTGAACTTAATGTTTCAGTTAAAAAGCTTACATTTATTTATAGAATGAGTCCCTATAAAGTTTAATGTATTTATATATTATGTTTGTTTGATTATTTTTAATATGTATTTATACAGGGTGTATCTAAGTTGATGTCAAATATTTCGGGGACGTCTTCCTAACATCAAAACAGTAAAAAAAGAAATTATATGAATATGGGTCTGAAAACCATTCGTTAGGGAGTTATTAAGGGATTTGTCTCTTCATTGACCGCCGATTGTTTGATGGATTTTTGTTTGTTTGTTTTTTGTAGAGCAAAGAAATCAGAAGAAAATATATTCCGTGAGTGAATAGAACAAAATGAGTTGCATCATTTAATTGATTATGTGCCTCTGGACGTCATCCAATGAATGTGATTTTTACACGATGCTGCTTCAGCTGATTTCAGTTTGATAGTTCGTAATTTTTTTTAATGATCAATTTCCGCAAAGATGGATTGGTCGAAGGGGATTCATTGCATGGCCTGCTCGATCGCCTGATTTGAATCCAATGGATTTCTTCGTCTGGGGACATTTAAAGTCCCTTGTTTATGCGACTCCTGTACGTGATGTTGACATTCTGAGAGCGTATCCAAACTGGATTTCACCAAGTACGAAACAGTCCAGGAATTTTCAACAGAGTATGCCAGAGTATGTAACGCAGGCTTAGATGGTACATTGAAGCAGGAGGAAGCCACTTCGAGCAATTTTTGTAACATTAAATTTTGTCTTGTAACGCTGAAATAAATGATTTTGAGACCCATGTCCACATGAACTTTTTGTAATGTTTTGGTGTTAGGAACACGTCCCCGAAATATTTGACACCAATTTAGATACACCCTGTATATTATGATTATTTGATTATTTTGTTTCAATATATATAGGCAGGCAGGAATTTATATAATATTCTTATTGAATTTCTTATTCCCAAGAAACTATTTCGAATAATTAAAATGTGCCTCCGTGAAACGTCTAGCAGAGTCCGTATAGGCCGGTTTCGGTCTGACGTTTTTTTCATTCACTAAGGCCTAAAACAAGGAGACACACTATCACCTTTGCTTTTTAACTTTTTCTCTAGAATATACCATTAGGAAAGTTCAAGAAAACTGAAAGGGTTTGGAATTGAACATGTTACATCAGCTGCTTGTTTATGCGGATGACGTGAATATGTTAGGAAAAAACCCACAAACTATTAGAGAAAACCAAGTCCCCATACTGCCAGCTGCGCAGAAGATATGACTGGACCCAAATAGAAGCGATCGCTCGCCGCCATCTTGAGGTCATAACGATAGCGGACGAAAAACAATCCCGATAGAACGCAATCGTAAAATACACCAGGATTTATTACCGTGTAACGTACAAACAACCAAACATAAGCTAAAGAATGACGAGAAAAACAAATAGGCCTATAAATAGGTAACTACACCAGCATTACTGCAAATAATTAAAGATGTTATGCTGAAATTGTGAGTCAGCAATCCTTATCAACTTTATGAATTAGGCCTATTCATACTGTATGTGCATAATTCATCATCCGAAAAATCAATCAATATTCCCATCATTCCTAGGTGGAACATAGGGCTCTCAGAAAGCTTCTCCATCTGACTCTATTCCTGGCCAACGCCTTAAACTCACTACATGTCTTCCCCATCGTTTTTGCTTCTGTGAGAACAGTTCGTTTCCATGTTATCTTGGGTCTGCCAATTCCTTTGCTGCCCTGCGGATTCCAATCCAATGCCTTCCTGGCGGGGTCATCTGGAGGTCGGCGAAGTGTATGTCCCAGCCATCCCCACTTCCTATGCCGAATTTCAAATTCAACTGGTTTTTGTTTAGTTTTTAACCATAGGTTTTCGTTGGATATCTGGACCGGCCAGAATATTTTTAATATGTTTCTCAAACATCTATTAATAAAAACTTATAGTTGATTGATAATAGTTTTAGTTATTTTCCAGGTTTCACAGCCATATAAAAGCACGGATTTGACATTTGTGTTAAAAATTCTCAGTTTAGTATTTATTGTATAGGCAGCACTCTTCCCTATAGGCTTTAGCAGCCCAAAGGCATATCTTGCCTTCTTTATTCTTACTCTCACATCGCTATCATCCGTACACTGGGCTTCTTGAAATATTTCAATAACCGAGTGAGAACTTTAACTTAATATTGCATCTTGCGATCGTGACAATAGCGGACGAAAAGTAATGCTGATAGAACGCAATCACAAAACACACTAGGATTTATTACTGTAAACAGGGTGCGAATTAACGGGGGGGGGGAATCCCCCCCCCTGTTGGAAAGTTATCCCTCTATCATAAGTTCTTATTAGCATCCCTGCCGGGGATAACTTCTATCCCCCTCACAAAATATAATTATTATTTTTTATTCTTACTTCCAATGTTTACATTCCATCACAGTAATAACAGTAATCATCATAATCATCATCCTGTCAAGTACTAGTCCCAAAAGAACTATTACGGCCTGAAAAGTCGATTTTCTTGCCATCTTTTCATAGGTCGACCAAGTGACCTTTTCCCATTTGGACGATACTTCATTATTGCCTTAGGGATCCTGGATGAAACCATTCTCGAGACGTGTTCCTTCCAGTTTAACTGATATCTGGAGATATAGGCTAGTTCAGTATTGATGACACATTAAGTTCTTGAAGGTTATCTTCATTTTTCTTTCGATCCCATTTAGTGTTCGGCGCATGAATCTCATCTCGCAAGCTGTTAGTCTGCTTTTATCTTTTGTCCTTATAGTCCACGCTTCACTCCGATAACATAGGACTGGTCGAGCTATTATTTGATAAAGATGAGAACGAGTTGATTTTTGTACTAACGAAGGTTTTAAAACTCTATTAATGATGCCCACTGATTTGTTGAATTTTACAATTTTCTCTGATAAATCCAAATTTTCAATAAAAGGAAGTTTATATCCTAAATAATTAAACACATTAACTCTTTCCAAAATTGTGTCATTTAAACAAATTTTGGTTGGTATTGGGTATTTACCACAAAAGGTCATTATTTTTGTTTTGTTAATGGATATTTCCATTGAATATCTTTGAGCTATTAAATTTAAATTATGCACTGACCATTGCAAATCATCTCCAGATGTTGTTAGTAAAACAAGATCATCTGCAAACGTTATTACATATAATTTTAAACTTCTGTTAATAGTGATATATCCGTGTTTTGTTTCTCTAAAATCTTTCACAATGGCATTCATATAAACGTTAAAAAGCAAAAGAGAGAGGCCACAGCCTTGCCTGACTCCTGAATTTATTTCCGTCCAATGGGTTATTTTTTCTTTTCCTTTTACTGCAATAAGGTTTGATTTATAAAGGTTATAAATATTGTAATACTCGTATATATGATCTGCTTTGGAATCTGATTCTTTGTCAAAATTTCGAATAAATAATAATAATAATAATAATAATAATAATAATAATAATAATAATAATAATAATAATAATAATAATATAGTAATAATACTTACTTATTGGCTTTTAAGGAACCCGGAGGTTCATTGCCGCCCTCACATAAGCCCGCCATTGGTCCCTATCCTGAGTAAGATTAATCCATTCTCTATCATCATATCCCACCTACTTCAAATCCATTTTAATATTATCCTCCCATCTACGTCTCGGTCTCCCTAAAGGTCTTTTTCCCTCCGGTCTCCCAACTAACACTCTATATGCATTTCTGGATTCACCCATACGTGCTACATGCCCTGCCCATCTCAAACGTCTGGATTTAATGTTCCTAATTATGTCAGGTGAAGAATACAATGCCTGCAGTTCTGTGTTGTGTAACTTTCTCCATTCTCCTGTAACTTCATCCCTCTTAACTACAAATATTTTCCTAAGCACCTTATTCTCAAACACCCTTAACCTATGTTCCTCTCTCAAAGTGAGAGTCCTAGTTTCACAACCATAAAGAGCAACCGGTAATATAGCTGTTTTATAAATTCTAAGTTTCAGATTTTTTGATAGCAGACTGGATGATAAAAGCTTCTCAACCGAATAATAACACGCATTTCCCATATTTATTCTGTGTTTAATTTCCTCCCGAGTATCATTTATATTTGTTACTGTTGCTCCAAGATATTTGAACTTCTCCACCTCTTCAAAAGATAAATTTCCAATTTTTATATTTCCATTTCGTACAATATTCTGGTCACGAGACATAGTCATATACTTTGTCTTTTCGGGATTTACTTCCAAACTTATCTCTTTACTTACTCCAAGTAAAATTCCCGTGTTTTCCCTAATCGTTTGTGTATTTTCTCCTAACATATTGATGTCATCCGCATATACAAGCAGCTGATGTAGCCCGTTCAATTCCAAACCCTCTCTGTTATCCTGGACTTTCCTAATGGCATACTCTAGAGCAAAGTTAAAAAGTAAAAGTGATAGTGCATCTCCTTGCTTTAGCCCGCAGTGAATTGGAAACGCATCTGACAGAAACTGACCTATTCGAATTCTGCTGTACGTTTCACTGAGACATATTTTAATAATAATAATAATAATAATAATAATAATAATAATAATAATAATAATAATAATAATAAGAATAATAATAATAGTAATAATAATAATAATAATAATAATAATAATAATAATAATTTTATGTATGGTATTCTCTATGTAGGATTCTATCCCCTCCCCCATCAGAAATCTTAGTTCGTACTCTGACTATAAACCATAAAAACAACCAAGCATGAGCTAAAATATTAACAAGGATAAAAAGAAATACAAATAGTAAAACGTAATCACCTTCATTCCTGTAGTATAGCGGAAATTATTAAAGATGTAATGCTAAAACTGTCAGTAATCCTCGTCATCTTTGCGAATTAGGACTAAGGGTATAGGCCTATAGTATTTATTAATAGCTATAGAACAACTGTTATTTTTTGTTTCATGATTATATGATTCCAATGATATCTTTAATAGTCTGCAGGGTGGTGGCTCAATTTGAACAATATTTTTGCACGATCGTGTTTCTTTTTGTATTTACAGCTATTGTAGTTAGGCCTTGAAAGTTAGAATTCCCACATAAACTTGTTGCTAGGGAAACCATTCATAACATAGAACTATACTAAAATAGACTCATTACAGTGCACTTATTGTTACTTAGTTACCATTAGAGTGCAGTTTTGCAAAGGCTTTAGAATAATATTGCTATAAATTTTCGCAGTTTTTTAAATATGATCGTGCAAAAAATGTTGTACAATACACGTTTGTGAAGTGCATTACAAAATCACTGAAATTGAAAAACTCGCTCTTTTTGTTTTCAAATTATTCCTCGATTTTGTAAAAAGCACTTCCCAAACTTGTACCGTATTAATATACCATTAGAAGTGGTAAGAATGCTGAATTTAGATATAGATTTCATTACGTATAAAAACATTAACTTATGAACATTTTAGTTATGACGAATTTCAAAATAAATATATGTTATATAAATAACTTTCAATACCGTACTTAAAATATATTATATGAATAAATAAACATAGAATATATCATTATTTCGAAGTGTTGAAATTCTAATAGAGTAGGCCTATGATATTTTAGATCATGTTTTATGATTACCTTTATGAGATGGGATGGAAAATTAAAAACTGATGAAATTGCGTCAGCTTTTCAGTAACTTTTTACAATTAGAATAGCAGAAACACGATTCTAATGAAAAGAGCAAAGCCTATGGTATAAATTTGTCGCGTTTAATAGCAGATAACCATTTACTGAGAAGCTCAGGATTTTGCAGTGGAAATATAAAAATAAATTCCAAGTTTCCGCTTATTCCTACAAAACAATCCCTTTTATCATCACAATGAAAATGTACAAATGGTTTTCAGTCATTTTACAATATCCTAATACAATATATGTAACCAAATTACTAAGAGAAAAGATATTCCCGAATCCTTCTTACGTCGATTCGCACAGTTATATGCAGCACAAGAATGCAATACTGGGTGTTCAGTTCAAAGTGTGTCTTGGCTCGCTGTATGCCGTCATGTGGCTTGTCGATGAGCCTAGAAAATTCAATCTTCCCACACTTCCGCAAAGGTGTATTACCTAGGAGGCAGAGAAGTTGCCTAGCAAGTACGGCGTTCATTCTGAAGAGTACGTACCGATGCGTACAATAACGCCGGTAGTGGCAGAAATGTGAACTGTTTGGAAATACGTACTGTCGGGATATGGGGAGAGGGTTAAAACGATTACTTACGTATTTGTTGACATTAACTTCGACGGTCAACATGGACACGGAGTATTTGATTTGTGTTGTGGAATGTTACCGTACGCAACCGATGATAACAAATACCCTGCGTACGACTTGCCGGCGCAAAACACAGTTCGAAAGAGGTTATGGTAGCACACAGACCGTACAGACCGCCATCTGTTGCTACGACGTTCAAGTTATACCGTACACGTTCTCAAGTTCAGATTGTAGAACGCCTTGAATAATAGGCAACTTCTCTGACATATAAGCTGAAACTCGCTTCAAATCGGTGACTCAACAACAGTGACGTCATGACACACTTTTAAATGAACACCCAGTATGATTACACTTACGGAATTTTACACAGTAGTACAAATAAAATAAATTATATAAACACTATTCGTCCAGTTGTAGGCCTATGCAGCACTAGAATATAACATGATTTCACATATTCCACTGCAGTACAATTAAAATTAACTATATAAACACTTTTTGTACAGTTGTATGCAGCATAAGCGAATACGATGGCTTCACTTCAACACAGAAGTCGGATTAAAATAAATTATCGTATATAAAACACTATTTGTACGTTTATATACAGCACAGGAGTACACCATAATTTCACATATATCACTAGACAACGATTACAGTAAACTATACAAACACTGTATACACACGCTCTATTGTTTAAATTAACATACACTTACTCCTAACGCATTGAATAATATTAAATATCGTTAAATAACTTTCTATGTTATTTTAAATCAATGGGATCATGATGTAAACATGCAGCAATCACATATCTCTTGACTTCAAGATTGCGATGTGCGAAAGTGTTCAATTTTGGGTCGAGAAACAGCGCTCTTAGTGAGTCTAGGTAAAACTATAAAACGTCTTTGGAGAGAACACGGGAATTTTACTTGCAGCAAGTAATGTATGTATTTGTTTACACTGCAAGTGGGCAAGCACCCGGTGGCAGTGGTATACACAATATAAACAATATACCAAAATAAATGATAAGCAATACACAATAAATATAAACAGTACACAATAATGATAAAGATTTGGGAGTAAATCCCGAAATAACAAAGTATATGATTATGTCTCATGACCAGAACATAGTACAAAATGGAAATATAAAAATTTGATATTTCATCTTTCAAAAGGCGGAAAAATTAAAATAATTTGGAGTACCAGTAACAAATACACTATAAATGACACTCGAGAGAAAATTAAACACGGAATAAACATGAGAATTGCCTGCTATTATTCGGGTGAAAAGCTTTTATCATCCAGTTTGCTTAAAAAACTGAAAGTTAGAATTTATAAAACAGTTCTATTACCGGTTATTCTGTATGGTTGTGAAACTTGGACTCTCACTTTGAGAGAGGAACAGAGGTTAAGATTCGAGAATAAGGTGCTTAGAAAAATATTTGGGGCTAAGAATGATGGAGTTACAGGAGAATGGAGAAAGTTACACAACACAAAACTGCACGCATTTTATTCTTCACCTGACATAATTAGGAACATTAAATCCAGACGTTTAAGATGGGCAGGGAATGTAGAACGTATGGGTGAATCCAAAAATACATAATTGTAGAGTATTAGTTGGAAGACCTGATGGAAAAGGACTTTTGGGGAGACCGAGACGTAGATGGAAGGATAATATTAAAGTGGATTTCAGAGGTAGAATATGATGGTTGGGACTGGATTAATCTTGTTCAAGATAGGGACCGATCGGGGGCTTATGTGAGGGCGGCAATGAACTTCCTAGTTCTTTAAAAGCCATTTGTAAGTAAGGCAGGGTGGCAGGCAGTTAGATAGGTGGGTGGGTAGACAGATAGATGTCACTCTATGATAATAAGAGTGGGATGGAATTATAATTTGCTGCATGTTTGATACAAGGGCACTGCCCAGCGGGAAGGTGTAATTTACGGAATCGTTTGAATGCTCGTAATTTCAAGAACCCTGTTTATGTGTTTCTGAATAAACGTATCACTGCAGGATATAATGGGCAGCTTATGCCGCCATCCGAGTGTAAATAACTTATGTGTCCAGTTACATCTTTCTGGCAACAGATTTCGCATTAGGGGATTGGGGTAGCTAATGCCAAAATGATCTATTTAGAGTAACAGTGTCACAAGGCTCTAATGCAAGATGTATAAGTAGGCCTATATCAGTTGATATAACTATCCTTTACACTTTCTAAACTTTCACGGATATCAGGACATGTCAAAAGTGGAGAAATGACAAAAAAAAAAGTATTTTTTTTTTACTTGGTTATTTAACGACACTATATCAAATACCGGGTTATTTAGCGTCGATGAAATTGTGATAGCGAGATGGCATTTGACGAGATGAGGCCGAGGATTCGCTAGAGATTAACTGACATTCATCTTACGGTTGGGGAAAATTTCGGAAAAAACCTAACCAAGTAATCAGCCCAATCGGGAATCGAACCCATGCCCGAGCGCAAGTAGGCAAACGAGTCTATCTCCTGAGCTACTCAGGTGACTCCTACTGGTTAGCAATAATAATAATAATAATAATAATAATAATAATAATAATAATAATAATAATAATAATAATAATAGGAATTGAACGGGTTACATCAGCTTCTTGTCCATGCGGATGGCGTGATGTTAGGAAAAAATCCACAAACGATTAGGGAAAACACAGGAATTTTAGTGAAGCAAATAAAGCGATAGGTTTGGAAGTAAATCCCGAAAAGACGAAGTATATGATTATGTCTCGTGACCAGAATATTCTACAAAATGGAAACATAAAAATTGGAGATTTATCTTTAGAAGAGGTGGAAAAATTGAAATGTCTTGGAGCAACAGTAACAAATATAAATGACACTCGGGAGGAAATTAAACGCAGAATAAATATGGAAATTGCCTGTTATTATTCGGCTGAGAAGCTTTTGTTTTCTAGTCTTCTGTCAAAAATCTGAAAGTTAGAATTTATAAAATAGCTATATTACCGGTTGTTCTGTATGGCTGTGAAACTTGGACTCTCACTTTGAGAGAGGAACAGAGATTAAGGGTTCTTAGGAAAATATTTGGGGCTAAAAGAGATGAAGTTACAGGAGAATGGAGAAAGTTACACAACGTAGAACTGCATACATTGTATTCTTCACCTGACATAATTAGGAACATTAAATCCAGAGATGGGCAAGGCATGTAGCACATATGGGCGAATCCAGAAATGCATATAAAGTGTTAGTTGGGAGGCCCGAGGGAAGAAGACCTTTGGGGAGGCCGAGACGTAGATAATATTAAAATGCATTTGAGGAAGTGGGATATGATGATAGAGACTGGATTAATCTTGCACAGAATAGGGACCTATGTTGGGCTTATGTGAGGGCGGCAATGAACCTGCGGGTTCCTTAAAAGCCATTTATAGGTTGTTGTAATAACTCATCATAACACACTACTGCCATCTAGCGGAGTATTTGAATGATGAGATTATACAATAATACATTTTCAAGACAGTTTAGTAAGTCAATTAATATTGTATTATATTAGAGTACTTTTTTCTTCTAATCCTTATATACTTTCTTCTAATTGTGTAACAGTGAATTAAATCCCACTCGAGTTTATTGGTTTTTTCCTACGTATATCTTAGAGAGCTTAGCTTTTCCCGCTACAATTGCTGTTGTACGTAGATACCAGTGGCGGCTCGTGGGTATTGAATTCAGGGGGGCTGCATACAAAAATAAACCATGCAACTTACCTTATTTAAAGATTAGTTCCATGCGCATTGTCTTGTAGGTTGCAAACTTTTAAATCATCTTCTTATTAAAATCCGATATGTCGTTTAACACAGTATGGAAAACATAGCTAATGCGGTCAGGCTCTCTTCTCTCATCGTATTTCTAAGATAGGATTTTACTCTCTTCAAACACGAAAAGCAACGTTCTGGTTTGGAAGGTGATAGCTATGCGTACTAGTTCCACAACTTCTGAAAATGAGGCCTGCAAGTTCTCAGATAGAAGAAACCGCAAGAGCTTGACTGCCTCACTGATATTTCTGAATTCTTGTCTCTGATACAACACTGTGAGTTCCGTTTTTAGTTTGTCTTTATCGAACATTAGAAAAAGCTTCACACATACATTTAGGTCATTTTCAGGAAATCAGCTTTTGTAGCATTCAAATTTTTCTTGACACAGAAGAGAAGATAATATCAGATGATCTATGAACTGGAATCGGGTGTTGGCTTGTGTGATAATGAGGTCACACACTTCCTTGGCTACCGCAATCCTTGTCTGAATCCCTTCGACCTTACGACGCTTTTTAGGGTTTTCATTTTCACAGATCTCACCGCTCAACTGTGAACTGTTCCGTATTGTCTGTATGGCATTAACAAAGCTTGATATGCAGAGTCGGCCTCTGTAGCATAGTCGGTTGCGGGTTCGATCCCGCCCCAGGTCGATGGCATGTTTAAATGAGACAGGCTCATGTCAGTAGATTTACTGGCATTTAAAAGAATCCTGCGGGACAAAATTCCGGCACACTGGCGACACTGATATAATCCCTGCAGTTGCGAGTTTCGTTAAATAAACCATAATTTAATTTGTTTTATATGCAAATTTGTACCTTAGAAATATCTAACTGGCGATGTTGTAGTTGGTTGTATAATATATCTACATGATACATCAATATATGTGAAAAAAAAAAAAAAAACTGAGCCAGAAATTGAATTGTGGATCTTCAAGAGCACGCACCAGGGCGCTTGCCTGATTTATTGTGATGGTGTTAGATGTTTCAGATTCCATTATGGTTTGAAAATATTCTAGCAATGGCTCCTTCATCTCATGAATAACATTTACTGTTCTTACTTTTAAAACTCCATCTTGTTGCCTCAGTTGATGGACTTATCTTTGAAACACATTAATCTAATACAGACTGTGTGGAGAGAGAGAGAGAGAGAGAGAGAGAGAGAGAGAGAGAGAGAGAGAGAGAGAGAGAGAGAAGAAAGCAGGGATACTGGATAAGTCAGCAAAAAATATGCGAGCCTTTATATTTTGTTTAGCGGCTCTTTCCATCATGAGATTCAACTGATGGGCACTTAATTTCACATTTCTCCTGAATTGTTAAGGTACTGAACTTAATAGACTGTAAATATTGTACAGAATTAAGCATTGCTACGCTTGTTATACTCACAACATTAAAGAAAATGCATTTAAAACTGCTCGCTACTGACAAGCTGCTGTAAATTTTGCAGCGCCTGGAAACTCTGGATTCAAGGCCAGGGGCAGCAGGGGGAGGGGTAAAACTAACGCGCAAAGCATCCGAGACGAGACTGGCAGCTCTAGGGGAGGAAGTGGCTTCATCCATAGTCCTTGTTTCTGGCTTCGCTCTGGCAGCACCAGGGGAGGAAGCGACTTCACTAACGATTGCGTGCATGTCAATGGGAGAGAAATTTTAAAAATTTCAAGCCGCTAAATAGAGACTGTATAATAAATGTATTTCACAACATAAAATGAGACAAGGGCCACAAATGTCTGGGGGTGCTGCAGCTCCGCAGCCCCCCTTCGAAAGCCGCCCCTGGTAGATACTCATGCTGACTGCTCTGTTTACAATACGACCTGACCTAACTATTCGGCCTCAGGTTCAATTCTGGAGACTAGTTGTCAATAATGTTCTCATGAAATAGATTCTCCTTGTAACGTCCCTGATGATGGAACATGCATTTAGCTTTGAAACATTTCATGTTTCCATATATATATGCTGAAAATCCGGAAACACCGCACTGAGTGGAATTTGATTCCAGATAGACAATCTCCTGTTTGATAAGCTTGTTACTTACTTACTTACTTACAAATGGCTTTTAAGGAACCCGAAGGTTCATTGCCGCCCTCACATAAGCCCGCCATCGGTCCCTATCCTGTGCAAGATTAATCCAGTCTCTATCATCATACCCCACCTCCCTCAAATCCATTTTAATATTATCCTCCCATCTACGTCTCGGCCTCCCTAAAGGTCTTTTTCCCCTCCGGTCTCCCAACTAACACTCTATATGCATTTCTGGATTCGCCCATACGTGCTACATGCCCTGCCCATCTCAAACGTCTGGATTTTAAGTTCCTTATTGTAGGGATTCGTAACAAGCTGTTTTTTACGGTGATGGGTTGTTAGCCCTTCGCCCAACCCCCAAGCTGGAGGACCACCCCTTATCGGCTGTCCACGACTGCTTATTCAATATATTCGCAGCTACCCTCCATATCTGGAGGCCGTCTCCTCTATCCGCAACCTGAGGACGCGCCATGCCATGGTGATAGAGACCCACCATACATGGATAAGCTTGTTACTAGAGTCAGAATTTTTATGTAATATTAACCCTAAAAATATGTACACAAATATGTTACTAAAAACCTCAAAATATATAGCAAATATGTAATATAAAAATTGCACAGGGAGTTAAAAATAAATTGTTACTTATTTAAAAAAATATATATATCTCTATTTAAATTGAACGAGATTAATTTCATACAAATGACACATTTCTCACGATATAGTTTTTGATGCGATGACGTGATATCGACTTATTAGGAATGTGTTACATTGTATTGTTGTAGTCTATTGTACGATTTTATTTCATATTATACTGTGTAAGTATCCCCTTACTCTAAGGAAATTATTATTAATATTAAGGATGATACTGTTAGTGTTATAATTGAAATTTATTATTCCACAGCTTCGTGTAATGTAGACGGACGGGCGCCAGTGGATTTACTTATGAGACTATGTATTATTGATATGAGCGCTTATTCATAGTCCAAGTCCAAACCAAGTCTCATCATGAGTTAGACTATGCCAGAATATTCTGTGATCTTTCAAATGTGTATACATTACAAGGGTTTCAATTAGAGAAGGGAAAAATATATCAGATTTTACGAAATACCGATATTTTCGTTTCAATATATCGATATATATATATATATATATCGGTATCGAAATTTTGATTCACTATATCATAATTGATAGGTTTTCTCTTAAATTTATCGTTCTTGTGGAATTATCATTATCAATAACAAAATCACACTAAACAACTCCGATAATTCCCTGAGAGATGGTGCTCATGAATGTGAAAAGATTTACAATTGTGCATACTTACTTACTGACTTTTAAGGAATCCGGAGGTTCATTGCCGCCCTCACATAAGCCCGCCATTGGTCCCTATCCTGAGCAAGATTAATCCATTCTCTATCATCATATCCACCACCCTCAAATCCATTTTAATATTATCTTCCCATCTACGTCTCGGCCTCCCTAAAGATCTTTTTCCCTCCGGTCTCCCAATTAGCACTCTATATGCATTTCTGGATTCGCCCATACGTGCTACATGCCCTGCCCATCTCAAACGTCTGGATTTAATGTTCCTAATTATGTCATGTGAAGAATACAATGCGTGTAGTGTATAATTGTGCAACCTTGAAATATTATTCTATCCAATTAATACCTTACTCTGATTGGCTGGACTGAAATTCGAATTCAAACTGTTCAATTGCGTATCAAATTCGAAATGCAACGTGTTCATTAATAGTAATTATATCAGTAATAACAAACTAAACCACGCAAAAACTTACATATAAAATAATTTAAAAGCAAATAAATAAGCAAGAATAAAACCCCCATTAAATAAATCACAAAACAAAAATCGGACCGAATTAAAATATGTACTTCTGGGTGATCAAAGAATCAGAATAAGTTCTGGTATAAAATTGAATGAGATTGAGACAGGAGGTGTGTCTACCAATGTTGTCCGAGACAGGAGCTACTGCACTCTGAAAGGAACCGTCTGACCTCAAACGGCTAGGTCCTATCTAAACTTTTATTTCTAAGCTCTAAATTAAAAAGAAACATGACATTTGTTTGCGGCTAGGATTTCTATGCACAACCCAATACTGACATTCTGTTTCCTTATTACAATATATTTTAGAACATAAAAACGTATCCCTATCATCATCACTGATGTTTGGAATGTAACAATCAATAACTTGCAATGAGACCTTACTAAACAAGGATTGTATCAAATCAGTTGTGAAGTTTGTTAAAACTTCTTACATTTTAAGTAGGCCTACTGTTTACTTATATTTAAAAATTGATTACTACAGGTATTATTTACCTAAATTTAAAAATATTACGTTGTTAGGTAGAGAAGAGCATTATAAGCTTATATGTGTCCTGGATTGAATACAAAACTGTGAGCTGGGAGAGAGACAGATATTCAGACAAGATTACGAGACGTGTTGGTCTCTTAGTTTAGTTTGTTTCATTTCATCATCATTCTGTACGTACTATCAACTTACAGTATATTTTCCGATTGTATCGGCAGCCCTTGGTTGTTAAAGAACATAGGTCTTTTACTTATCCACCTATAACGCACTCCAAAATAAAAACTTCATACTAACTTTATTACAATAGTTACATTTTTAGATTACTGTAGGTTATATACAGGGACATCATTTTATTTTTACTAACATTTTTAATATTAACCTGGCTATACCTTTGAATTAATGATTGAGACCCGGAAATACCGTTTGCTACCTCCTTCCACGACTGGAGTTCGATGACACTGGCGTAAAATACAAACAAATCACTTTACTAGGTATAGGAGGGAAGAAAAGTAGTTCATCCATTTACGTAGACTAGGAAATATCGCGATTTTGAGTTTGATAATTTTCATTAGGTTTTGTTTAATCAAAATACAGTACTGTATTAACAATAAGTGTTTTTACTCACGAACTGAGTTATCCATGCGGACGTATTCATTATCCAGTGTATATTATACTGTCTACAGCACATTAGCGTACGATATAGAGAATGAAGTTAAAATGAAAAATAATCATAATATGGATATTTAAACACATTTTTGAAAATGGTGGCCGTTCATTTCGATACAGGCTTCAGTTCTTTTGTGCCTATTATCGCACTATAGACTATTGCATCTAATTCGAATTACCAGTTTCGTCCTTCATACTTAGTAACTCATGTTGAAATAATTCTGTACCTACTCTATAAAACAGTACCTTACGTACTGTAAATTCAGTCTTCACTTCTTCCCGACCCGCACAGATAAAATTACTCAGACATGCTATCTACTGTCCGTCCAAGTGGTTATGTCGCAGGATCGTAGAAAGGGGGGGAATCACGTGGCAGTTAATTACTTAACGAGGTTCTTTATTTAGTTATTTTAAAGAGTTGCATAATATTACGTAGACGTCCAATTAATTCCTAACAGAAATTAATGTTTTCAGAAAAGAGCTAAGAAAGCCCAGCCACTAGTCTTTACAGTGGAGCGAGCAGAAGCAGGTGGAGGAAATAGGAATGCGACGTAGGCAAACGGACGACAGTACCTGTGCAAAAATATAATTCAATATTGGAAGTTTTCGTCACTGGAAAACGCGAACATATTTCTGAAACGTACTATAATCACTAACTCAGTACTGCGGCCTTGGTTCTGTGCGGGACAGTTGAAATTTCGTTAGTAGAAGGGGTGGGAGTGAAGTACATTCAAAAACTCGGGTACAATAAAAGTTGAAGTAAAAATAAAATGATGTCCCTGTATAAGACGTACGGTAATAGTTACAAGGATTTTGGAAGTGTATGTTCTTTAAGCCGCTTTTGCCTGTTTCAGCTGTTTACGAGTGTCAAGTTCATAAAATATGACAGCAGCTGCAGCCATAAAGCGAAGGCTGTCGGTCAGAGCGTTTCCACCCCCTCTCATTTACCTAGAGAGCACTTGCACAGCCTTAGCCGACGTGCTCTCGGTCTGTCACAGATGCAAATGCACCTAATTTCATTACAACAATAACAATGCCAAGAAGCTGGAGGAGATTCGCCTTCACTTTGTGTTGATCTTGAAACGTCGCGCGTTCACACTGGAAATTCCGAGAGCCTCATTCACATCAGAGCGTTTGTCGAGTAAGCAAACGTTGTGTACGGTTTAGAAACAAATGAAGCAGGAAATAAATGCAGGAAGGATGATGAAATTAAAGTAGGAAGTTAGAAAAAAATAAAAAAAAATGAATTCTTATATGGGAAACTTTGAAAAAATTAAGAATACAGAGAGGAATGGTGGATAGGCAAAGGTAAATTGAAGACCTAAAGGATAGATGAAAAGGTATATATGTTGAGGAAAATAATAGAATGACAAAAATATAGAAAGACGCAGGACTGTACGCAAGGAGAGGTTACCGGGTTTGGACCACCCTTTGAACTTAAAAAAAAAAAAAAAAAAAAAAAAAAATTGACATATTTGGATTTGAGTATTTTTTAATCCGTAATTATTTTCACCTCTCTAACTTTCACTGCCAGAGTAACAAAATCTAATTACATCATAGTTCTCCTACCCGTCCTTCAATATAATACATGTGCTTGGTGCTACGGCAGATTCGAATTATAACAATGCTATCTTTATTGCAGAGAGACTTACCGCCTAGAACCGACAATAAAATGAAGCCGACACAATATGAAACCCAACTTGTTTGTTAAAAATTGGATGGCTGCGAAAAAATTACGTTTCAAAGATATAATAATAATAATAATAATAATAATAATAATAATAATAATAATAATAATAATAATAGTAATGATAATAATGATGGTAATGATAATAATAATAATAATAATAATAATACACAACATTTAAAATACCGATACTGTAAATTGTAAACAATTTTAATAATGATCCCCCCTTGACAAAATTCTGCGTACGGCACTGAAAAGACGAGATATACAGACATGAGGAAAGGAAATGTGGGTGAATCTTTCTTATGTCCCAGCTACTAATAAATAAATAAAAAATACCTTGAAAATGCCTTGGATTTAAAGTATTGAGTAGTAGATAACTGATGTGATCACTGGCAGAGCTGTAAGCCCACCTAGCCCGTCCTAAATACATACCTTACTTATATACAAAAATCGTCGTGCGTGAATGAAGAATACCGCCATATTTCTTTAATGTAACAGTGGGTTTCAGTTCTGCCAACATAATAATAATAATAATAATAATAATATAAACACCTAATCAAACCTAACCTAACCTTTCTCATAATACTACACACCTAATCAAACCTAACCTAACCTGTCATATAATACACACCTAATCAAACCTAACCTAACCTCTCACATAATACACACCTAATCAAACCTAACCTAACCTGTCACATAATACACACCTAATCAAGCCTAACTTAACCTGTCACATAATACTACACAACTGTAGTAACATTCCTCACACTTAGTATCATTTCGTTTTCATGTATTGCCGGCTCTACCAATCGTGTCGGTTTCCATCTAGTGGAAGTAGATCGTACTAATACTACTAATTTTGAAGAAGAAGCAATGGCGACTTTCATAATAATTACATTTTACATGTTTCGTGATGTGTTAATGTAGTAATAATTCTCTATATATGGAACAATAAAATTTTAAATGTGTTGTGGTTGTGATAAAAGTATTGAAAATTGGTTTATAGCGTCACATTGGCAATGATAAAAGTGTGCAATATTCGTTCAGTGGCTGGTGGATTCTCTGCATTGACACAATTTTAATAATGATCCCCCTTTGACAAAATTCTGCGTACGCCACTGGAAAGACGACATATAAAGACAGAAGGAAAGAAAATATGTAAGACACACACAGAAACAAGAAATATCGTAGGAAAATTAAGAACAGAAACATAAAGTAAAAATAAGAACAAAGAAAGGCTTCAAGGATCCGCAAGTACTGGAAATGAATTAAATTAGATTTCGGAAGGAGGGCACTACGACCCAGCACTACTACTTTTCAAGATTTATTGCGCTAACTCTCAAGTTACAAAGGGTGTCTACACTGAGATTTGCTGTGTAGCCAGGTTTCTATCAGGTAACCTCACTCGTTTCCCAGGCCAGCCCCCTCCGTGCGTCGCCAGTCGGCGCTCGGAGAATACTATGGAATGATGACGAAATCGAGAAATGCTGACGGAATGATATAGACGCTTAATATGGGGAAACTAGAGGCGCCTGAGAAAAACCCCAACTGCAGCCTTGTTCGTCACAAGTGTCACTATTGAAAAATTCCACGCCTGACCGAACTCTAACCCGGATCTCCCACGTGACAAACTGAAAATGTGACTACTCAGGCATTGCTGGAGACTTTGTAATAACTAGAGGCGGATTTATATGCACTAAAACTAGTGAATACTCCGTGTTCAGTTCATGGCTCGCTATATGACGTCATGTGGCTAGTCGATGAGCCTAGAGAATTCAATCTTACTACACTTCCGCAGAGGCGTATTACCTATGTGCCAGAGAAGTTGCCTAGAAAGTGCGGCGTTCATTCTAAAGAGTACTTACCGATACGTACGGTATTGCCGGTAGTGGCAGGAATGTGAACTGTTTGGAAACACGTACTGGGGTGAGATTTTTTCTTACTGTCAGGATATGGGGAGAGGGTTAAGACGATTACTTACGTACATACAGTATTTGTTGACATTAACTTCGACTGTCAACATGGACACGGAGCTTTTGGTTTGTGTTGTGGAATGTTGCCGTACGCAACCGATGATAACAAATACCCTGCGTACGACTTGCCCGCGCAAAACACAGTTCGAAAGAGGTTATGGTAGCACACAGACCGTACAGACCGCCATCTGTTGCTACGACGTTCAAGTTATACCGTACACGTTCTCAAGTTCAGATTGAACGCCTTGATTAATAGGCAACTTCTCTAACATAAAAGCTGAAAGTCGCTTGAAATCGCTGACTCACAACAGTGACGTCATGACACACTTTGAAATGAAATCCCAGTATATGCATGCATTTATGCAATAAAAACGTTGGAAATATGCTCTAAAAATTGAGAAATATTAACCAAAAATTGTTGATTTTCAATGAAATTCACAATTTTCTAATAAATTTATTCAAGTAATAAATGTAATGAATTAACGATAAAAATGGAATGATGTTATTCTTTCATTGAATTTATTTGGTAATTAAATTATATAGGCTAGTTCTCATTAGTCATGTGTTCATGCGATTAATCATTATATTCATTATATCAAATATCATTCACCAATCACTTCATGATCATTTGATCAATTGTTTTTGTTACAATATACAACTAAAGATTCTTCCAAATTTTCTGACAAAAAAAGATTAAACTTACTGTTATATTGATATTATAATTTATAATATAAAAAAGATTTATAATAAAATTAACTCACATTTTTGTCACAGACTTCACCGAGAACAATTTTCCCATCCATTGAAAAATGTAGGATTCTCCTCAATCACTGCCATCGTGATCTAGACCAGGCCGTAATGCAGGATGTGTGACGTCACTCGATGAGTCGGGCTTTTCTATTTGAGTATATGGAGCTGAGTGAAATGTATTACTTTAATGCGTGTCGGTGCTCAATTTTATTTAGTGTAATGTGTGTATGAGATACGTTCACTTCTTATTGCATAATATGTTGCAGAAATAATTACAAAACTGTGTTATTTTAATGTGAACGGAGTTTTACATGTTAACATAACCTGTTTGCATTAACATTTTAAGTTTGGAATGGAAGCTATTTTGAGATTTAATAAAGAAGAATTATTTATATTGTGATTTTAATTTAGCACATCTATCTTCCTTACTTGTAGGTAGAAAATTTACCACAGTCCCTCCTATGAAATTAGTGTAGGTACGTACGGTTGTGTGTTACTTCATCTGGTAGGTTAGATAAATAGAATTAAATACGACTCAGTATAGTTGGGAACAAATAAATAAAACAATTAAATTGTTATTCAATATAATGTGTGCATAAGTTCCATTTATTTGTTGTATAATGTGGCAGGATTATAAAACTGTGTTATTTTTATGTGAAGAGAATTCAGAATGTTAACATAACCTATTTGCGTCAACATTTTAAGTTGAGAACGAAAGCTATTTTGAGATTTAATAAAGAAGAAATATTCAGGATAAACTTCAGAACACGGTTATCTTCCTTACTTAAAGGTAGAAAATTCACCACACTCCCTCCTATGAAATGTACATACGGTTATATTACTTACTAGCGCTGAGGTATGGTTCCGGCAATTTTTGAACTGAAAACAGTTCAATTTATTTTTTGTGGAGATGCATTTAATGCTCTAAGCAAGGCATAATAAAAGCCTGAACTAACCGAACTAATTAGTATATGCAAGGTGTATGAATACGAAGGGAACTACCTCAGCGCTAGTTTAGGCCTGGTAACATATTAAACTAAATCAGACTGGAGTACCACATGAAACGAATAAATACAATTGAAGTGTAGACAAATTGCATTTACAAGTTATACGTAGCGTTATGCTTAATTATCATGCATAATTGCGAATATAGAAATAAGGCAAATACTGATAGAGTAAACATAACCTATATTTTCAACACATCAAAATATGCGTGCGATGCAACTGAAAATTGTTGAAACGTGCTTAAATGAATGTGCAAAAATTTCGTAATGAAGCGTGCGTGCTTTATTTCAATTAATTACAATCTAGATACTGTAACAGTAATGAAAACTATAAGGTATAATTTTTCGTAATATACTATATGTATCTCGTTTTTAGTTCAAATTGTATATATTTTCAAACGATGTATTATTTATAATGTAGGTTATACACAAATAAAAAGGGCGCAATAATTTAAATTTAATAAAACAAATACCGTACGGGAAACTAACAATAATGGATTAGACAAGAGTAAAATCAGTAACGCTGCACTTAGGCCTAATCACAACTTACTTTACATGCCAGTCAATGTTTCACTTTCACGTGTATATTATTTATTACACATATTTATTGTTTATAACACCAAAAATTCACTTAACCACATAAAGGGCACAATATTTAATCGAAATAAAGGCAGGTATTACACATACGAACTTTGCCTGCAACAACGTAATTTTTACACCAAAAATAATATTATATTGTACCTTACGTTGCAAGTGAATTGTGTCTCAAGTATCTCACAATCACTGTTTAAAATTTTACTGACGCAATTACACTGCATTTCAGAGAAATATATGTTATTTTTCATGTACTGCAACTAATTGATATGGTTGAAAGACCGCCCTTCGCGATCAGCTGTTAAGCGAGTCACGTGGTCTGCCTTACGGCCTGTATTAGATCACGAAGGCAGTGCCTCAATCCACTGTTTAAGCAAATATGTTTATGTCCGTTCACTCACACTTACAAAATGACAATGATGAAGAAAGTGGCAAGAATTTAAACTATACAGGAAGAAACGTTTAAGTTAAAAGGCGAGTTCCGACCACCAATAAACTGTCCATCAATTTTGTTTACTGGCTTGTAAAGATCTGCTACTGCGGACCCATGCAGGACATTGTCACTACTCATAAGGTGCTGTTTCATACACAAAGAAATGTCAGTTTGGGTGTAAAAATACTGAATTTTCTTTAAATTTAAACTTGTGTTTTCGGTTTTATTAAATGTTATTCTCACAGTTATGGAACAATTTTAACATTTCAACGACCACGAATGATTGTCAGTGCGTTGGAGTTAGTGATGGGTCCAACCGGCTCTTAGGCGCGAGCTAGATCGTCAGCTCGCGCTCCCAAGAGAGAGTCGTTCAAAAGAGTCAGTTCGTTCACGAGCTGGTTGACAGCTCCTTCGTTCGCGAGCTGGCTGCTAGCTCGTTCGTTCAGAAGAGGCTAGACAGCTCGCGAACGACATCGTTCAAAGAGCTGGTTGCGTAACATAAATATCGAAACTGTCAATAATAGTCTAATCTATGGCATTAGGAATCAGAAGGATAACAGGGACAATCGTATTATGTTAAACAAAACAGATGGAAAAACAAAGCCTGCAACATAAACTTTATAATGTTATACGTATATTTTTCTACACACACATCAGCTGACAGCTGATAGAAAGCCGCGTAATATTAATTCCACATCCGTCCGCTACCGGCGTATGGCGCGGTCTCACCTTCTCTGTCTTTCTCAAAGTAACTGCAGATGTCACGTGATCATGCATTGAATGCCATTGGTTATTCGAGAGCGGGAGTCGTGAGACGAGCTGTGAGCTGGTTGAGAGTCGCGAGCTGAAGGAGCTGGAGATGAGGTAAAACGTGATTTTTCACTCACCGGTGAAGCAGTGACAGCTCATTTTCGATCACGGTGATTTTACTCAGTGATCCAGCGATTAGAGGTGATTTCCAGTTGCCAGTGATGACGACGAGAGACCGGATCAGCTGATCACTAGTAGAGCAGTGATCTAGTGAGTGGGGGCGATTGGGAGTGATTTCTCACTACGAAATGCGAGCAATCAACTGTTTTGAATTATTGGTGAATGTGATTATGATCGTAGATGCATTAATGTTAAAATAATGAAAGGAATAAGATAGGCTATTATGAGTGCATTGAGAGTGCAGAGAAAAAACAGAACTAACTCAGAAGAAATATATTATGGTGAAATCAGACACGTTAGTTGGGATTATTTGCGGATTTAAAAAATTAGAATATCTAACTTAAAAACCGGTATTATGTAATTTTCATTTGGCTGTATGTAAAATAAAGGTGATAAACTGATAAATGTGGTTGAACAAAGTGATATTTGTAGGCTGCATTGTTACATCAACCTTAATAATATACCCCCTCCCTTCTTTTTATTCACATATTCCACAGTTATAGTTTGGTTAAACTACTACAATATATGGTAATATTAGTGGTAATTCTCCAGGAAAGCTACATCTAAGAAGGCAAAATATTCTTTAGCTTAACTGGCTTCCGCTATAGATATAATGATAAACAAGTGACTTTAGTTTGCAGGTACAAATACTTTCAAAATATAAATCGTTTTATGCTTGCCAGTATATTCTAACGCACTGTTTTAACCCACCTTTTTTTTCGTTATCTAACGATGCTGTATCAACTACTTGGTTATTTAGTGTCGATGGAATTGGTGATGAGATGGTATGTGGCGAGATGAGGTCAAGGATTCGCCATAGGTTACCTGACATTCGCTTTACGTTTGAAAAAATCTGGGAATCATTCCAAGTGTGAATCGAACCTACACCCTACCGCAACTCCAGCAAGCAAACGCGCTACTGCCTGAGCTACGGCGGTGACCATTTTCTTGTTACTAGATCTAATTAATTTTTTCTTGAATGAAAAAAGAATCCGATTTTTTAATTGCGCTTCTGTAATTTCACCAAGCTGACTAGTGAAATTTTTGCCTCACTGTGACCAACACAACATTTTTAAATCCCCGCTAAACCGCTAATTACCAACATAACATGAGAGGTGTCCAGGACGAATTAATAGAGAAATGGTCATGGTCATGGACCTCTAGAGTGTTACATTTGAAACAAGTAGGGGGCAGAAGGGCTATAACAGTGCATTAGAGTATAATTATTGAACTACTTTTATGTTGAAAGTTCTTCAAAATCTACCAAAGAAAGTTATGCCATATCACTAAGTTCTTCAACTGAAATTTCAATACTTTCTTTCATCACAAACCATTACAAGCTTACAAAGAACAAAAATCCATGTAATGTCAAGCAGTTAAAAAATTGCTCAACAGGTGTCAGAAGACTGCAATGTAAGACATGTTGAAATCACTGAGGAAATAATGATTCGTTACAGCTGTTTCTGGTGCAATGAGTAAATCACTGTTTGATCACTGTTTCACTGGTTAATGAACAGTTCACTCACTGGAGTGAAAGTGATTTTCTAATCACCGGTGAAAAATCGCTGCTAGTGATTTTTTCTTCCATCTCTAGAAGGAGGTGGAAGTGCCTCGCGAACGACCAGCTCTCAACGAGCGAGCTAGCTCGTTACTAGCTCGAAGGAGGGAGTCGTTCAAAAGAGTCAGTTCGTTCGCGAACGACCCATCACTAATTGGAGTAGAGGGTTTCAAACAATGAACAGTTAATAATTACATTTTTGCAATTGTTCTGTTATTAATGAAGTTAATGAGGTTACTTAGGTATAATTATTGATATTCGTTTAAAATGAAGAATCATATTCATTATATTTGTAATAAATTACGTAAAACATTATATTACTTTGTTGTTCTAAGAAATATTTTATCAATTAACTGTTTACGTACAATTTATTTAGCATTATGCCAATCTATAGGTTGGGGTAGAACTTATAAATCCAGCCTTTAACAGTTAATTTTAATACAGAAAACAGTATTAAATATTTGTTTGAAAGAAAGATTACTCAACTGAATTGCTGTTTAAACATTTCAAAGTTTTTGACATTAAGAAAATGTATTATTTTATTTTATTAAAATATGTTCACAGAAATCTTAATAACTTTGGAAGGTATATACATAAATAATAATAATAATAATAATAATAATAATAATAATAATAATAATAATAATAATAATAATAATAATAATAATAATAATAATAATCCGTGGCTCTACAGCCCGTGAAGAGCTTAGACCGACCAGCCGGCTGCTGGCCTCACCCCACATGCCGAAGCAGAGGTGGACGATCATCCAACCAGAATGGAGGTATCGTGTGGTTAGCACGATGATCCCCCCAGCCGTTATAGTTGGCTTTCGCAACCGGATTTCGCTACCTATCGTAGTTCCCCAAGTGTATCACGATGCTGGGTGGGCACCGGTCCCATACACTGGCCGAAATTTCAAGAGAAAATTTCTTCCCCCATGAGGACTCAAACCAGCGCGCATTCCGTAACGCGAGTCTTAGGCAGGATGATATACATAAAAAATATAGAACTAAAAATATGAGTTCTCTGGGTTTATCTGAACCTAAATGTAAAATGAATGCAGTTTTTTTTATCATAGCGTGAGTCAAGGTCGTAGACTAATAAACAAATTTTATTCTAATATTATTTTAGCCACTAATACTCTCCAAATTAATAAAAAAAATATATTGGATTTATAGTTTGGGTTTAAAGATATTCAACACTTTTTAATCTGTAATTTATTCATTCTCAATTTTATTTTTGTTTTTGAGCACAATTCTTACTCATTCAGGAGTGGGCTAGTTTATAGTGTATTATATTAACTTATGTTCATTTGAAATTTACTAGCAACTATCCTCGGGTAAAAAGTAATATATGCATCCACATGCAAATATTTGAGAAATATGCACTAACCCCCTGAATATGCGTTTATATGCCCTATAAAACTTCCCCCGTTGATTTCCCATAGCATGAAACACATTCCTCTCATACATGCATATCTTTAACCTTCAAGGAATAAAACATGCAAATATGCCAAAATCTGCCCTCTAATAATAACGCTGACTTATTAGCAATTATCATCATTAGTAGCAGCAGTATTTAAAATATCTTGGAGCAACAGTAACATATATAAATGATACTCGGGAGGAAATTAAACGCAGAATAAATATGGGAAATGCCTGTTATTATTCTGTTGAGAAACTTTTATCATCCAGTCTGCTGTCAAAAAATCTAAAAGTTAGAATTTATAAAACAGTTATATTATCGGTTGTTCTTTATGGTTGTGAAACTTGGACTCTCACTTTGAGAGAGGAACATAGGTTAAGGGTGTTTGAGAATAAGGTTCTTAGGAAAATATTTGGGGCTAAGAGGGATGAAGTTATAGGAGAATGGAGAAAGTTACACAACACAGAACTGCACGCATTGTATTCTTCACCTGACGTAATAGGAACATTAAATCCAGACGTTTGAGATGGGCAGGGCATGTAGCACGTATGGGCGAATCAAGAAATGCATATAGAGTGTTAGTTGGGAGGCCGGAGGGAAAAAGACCTTTAGGGAGGCCGAGACGTAGATGGGAAGATAATATTAAAATGGATTTGAGGGAGGTGGGATATGATGATAGACAGAGAATGGATTAATCTTGCTCAGGATAGGGACCAATGGGGGGCTTATGTGAGGGCGGCAATGAACCTCCGGGTTCCTTAAAAGCCAGTAAGTAAGTAAGTAGTAATGGCAGTATTTAATTAAAAATGCGAAAATAAAGTAAGTCATATCATAGTGTACAATTGATACAAATTTCAATAAATTATTTGATAAAATAATAATTATATGTTATTAAAAACTGAATGATGATCTGAAAGTTCTCTCTATGACAATTTCTTTCACAAAATTTTAAAGAATGACATTTAAGGTAAGAATCCATAGGAATCGAAATACGATACGAAAGCATTGATATAGGAGATTGAGTTGATTATGGAACATCCCTAAGGATTTGAACTTACGTAATTTTCTACACCCGTACGGCTAAGTCGGTCCCACAATTCGTCACATTACGCACCACTAATCTTTGGTCAAGTCTCAAGGAACACTCACCATGGCTGACCATCGATTCAGCGTCATGTAAACACAGGTAATGCCCTATTTTTCTAGACTAAGATGATAATGAAAGGGGAATTGTGGTGAGTATTGGTGGAATATTAATGGGATAAAAAAAACAGGAGAACACCGAGAAAACCACACACACACACACACACGCACGCACGCACGCACACACACACACCTTGGCTATCGCCGGAATTCGAACTCGGACCTGCGTTAGTCGTAAGGCAGCGCTCTACCGACTGAGCTACCAAGGAGGTTAAAATATCAGTATAAGTACAGTGGATGTGGTCACTTTCATCTGGGACGTTAGTTATCATCTAAACATGAAAAAAATAATTTGAGATGAAGGTAACTGCATTTAAACAAATATTATGAATATTAAAAGACGTTTCCAAACCCAAACAAACTAAATATATGGGATTAAATCAATGTTATACTGTCGTAGTTTCAATATTTCTGTGTATAAGAGATATCTATATCATTATGAAGCAGAAGTCTTGAAGATTGAAGACTGTTCAGATAAAATTTATCAGAAGAATATTTACGCACTTTACCAGAACTTTAAAATATTAAGTAGGTCTATTCCTGCATGAATTAGAAATCTCTCTCATTCTCGACAAAATTAGAAGTGAAAGCATCATTTGATATAACACGTTGCAAGGAAAGGTACCACAGATTATGTCTACAAATTTTAGACTACCTGCCTCGAAGGAAAAGAAAGGTATGATAATTTTTAAATAGTTTACAGACAACATTAATTTATTCACCAAAATGCACAAACTTGTTTATTAGTGAACGGCTGTTGTGATGAAGTTAAGTTCTGTGAGATTTATAGTGAAAAGAGGGAATGCAGTACAGATTCCCTGATAATTCGGTTATCCCAGTATTATATAATAAGTAAACCTATCGTTTGTCTACTACCTCTCTATCACCATCATATTATATAAAGGTTGCCTCAGGAGAAATGTAAAATACTTCAGGATAATGTAGTTTGGGTTAATATACATCGATTTAACCCGATATAACTTATTTATGTCCAAAATGTAACGGTTGAGAAGTAATAAATCGATGAGAGAATTTTTAAATGGATAGAGACTTTATAAACATATTTATACTTTTTAGAACTTTGTGACAGGATAAATGATTAAAAATGCTGCAACTTGTGTTGTTCCAGTAAGTTTATTTCATAATTAAATAGAAACTCAGCAAGAAAATAAAATAATTACAAACAAAATACTAAGGTTGCCATTCTTATGGATTCCATGAATTGTAAATTCATATCAGATACCAGTATCGGTTTTTTTTTTCCGGCCTCAATGAAACACTTGGTAGCTTGCCAGTTTTAGATAACATCCGGTAAACACGGGAAAACATACATCTAGGTGGAATCCTACGATTGGAAAAACGTCGTCTATATTCCTCAACAGCTGCCAATGCACTGCCATCACAAAATCCATAAACATAAAGCTCGTCTGCATATTCACTATGCGAATACATGAATTAAATGTGACGTGAACGTGTATTCAGTTGTGTGTTGCGCTGGTGTTGGCGGTGCTCAGTTGCTGCCGTGTGCAAAAGACCTGGAGTAACACGTCAAGTATAGAACACGGAAACGCGAGACGTTCCAGCATTTCTCCCCTTCATTTCTCACTACATTATCCTAAAGTATTTTACATTCCTCCTGACACACCTGTATAAAGAGCATCTTTAATTAAAATGACATATTAAATAAATAATTGGAATATGAATGACATATCGATACAGTCTTATACCACAGACTGGAATATCCCAAATTAAAGCCTAGATAAAGGTAGAAATTTATGTTTCGTGTAACTTTTATAATGTCTCTGAGGTCCACTCAGCTTTCTACAGATTGAGTTCCATGCCAGATTTCTTTAAGGGGTAAAAAGTAGACGGAGCGTGGTACTGATTAAATGCATATCAAGAAAGAATGGCAGTTCTACCTTTTTGCTTTCCACAAGCTTCATTGCGTTACGAGGACATTTTCAAATAAAAGAATTCCATTAAGACTTAATGTTTTACTGTTACTTCATTATTTTCTTGTCATCTCGCTGACTCTAAGTAGCTTTTGAAGATTTAATAGGACATTAAATTAAGAATTATCATTATTACAATTGCCTACTGTCTCTTTATGTCTTAATTAACATACCGGTAGCTAATAAAGGTGTTATTATATTGATCACATTGCTACTCTAAGTTTCAGCAACGATTCGTCTTGGGCTTAAAAAAGAATTCTTTGGTTCAACCCGCAATTTCCCATACGCCGCGCCGCTTTGAAATAACATGTAGCCTATAACAAAGCAATGTCAACACAGACTTCTAACAGGAAATTATTCATATTTATTCATTTATGTATTCCAAGCATTCTGAAAAAATGAAGACAAGAATGAGAAATGAATTCTTGTAAAAATATTGTATTCAGTTCCTGAACCAATCCTCTATGTAAAGAATAAAATTTAAAATGGAAAGAACTTCTGGCGATTCCTAACGAAATAAATCAAATGATTCATGTTTTAGTAATGACTTCCAATATACGAGAGAAAGCAGACGTTCGTAAGTCAATGGATTTGTATTGGAGGAAACGCACTCGGGGTACAAAAACTTTTATGTAGACAAAATAATTCAGATGCTACAAGAGATACGAGAATTCAGATACTACGAACGTCAGGTAATTATTGTGATACAAATGATATTTAATTAAATGAATTACATTAGTTAAATTTCATATTTACACTAACCTAACACAATTTATACGAACTGCTATTAACGTTTATTTTAAACAAATAATGTTTTCTTGATGTTTTAGCCTCAAGATGCAGATCAATAGTTCAGTCACAGATAATAAGACAGAAATTATTAAGCGGTTGTGAGCAAGTTTTTATATCTGTTATATTCACTTATTACGCGTACATTATTCATTTAAAATTGAGGAGTTTATTTTCAAATCGACTCTTGTCCATCACCATAACTTTGTGGGAAATCACGAAAAAAAGTTTTTAAGTCTAAAATTTCTTATCAGCTGGAAAAGAGATATTATGAAACCAAAGTGGTTGGGTGCATTTAGAATCAAATGGGAACATCATAGTCTTTGATTCCAAAGCTGGAACTAATATTTTGTCGCAGTTTTGCTGTGCACAAGAGTCAGTTTGATTGTAATAGTCGCTTTAATGTCAAATTTGAGTTGTTTGGAGGGCGTTCTGGAACCAAATCATGACAGTTATATTTAAGGAATGCATGGACACAAAAATCTCATTGTTATCAGGTGAACAATAGACGTTTTGAAAATGAACTCCTGAAATTGTTAACAAAGATAAATGATTGATTAAATGGCAAATTTACTAGTGTTAATTTATATAACCACGTGTGGCTTACAGCTGTTTCGGTGCTCCTTCACACCATCATCAGAGCCTACTAGATCCCCGGCATCAACTCGACTTCGCTGTCTGTTGTAGGGGTGCGTTTGCGTGTTGAAAAGTGGAGCGAAGTCGAGATGACGCCGGGGATCTAGTAGGCTCTGATGATGACGTGAAGGAGCACCGAAACAGCTGTAAGCCACACGTGGTTATATAATTTAAGACTAGTAATTTTTCCATTTAAGTGTTAAAAGTAGTGTACGCAAGATTCAAAATGGATGTTAACAAAGAGTTTTCACTGATCTCTTTGTAAATATAGACTTAATACTATATATTATAGTGTTGTTATTATGCTTTTAAATACAGGGTCATTACAAAAAGATACTGTATTTTTAAATGAAAATACTTTCCTGTATATTGCACATACACGAGTATGAAAGATTTCACTATCATGAAACGGCATGAACTTGGGCGTTTTTATACATATCACAACTATTTTATAAAACAATCAATAATTAAATATAATTATAAGAAATAGGGAGCGCCACGGTTTAAATCGGAGGCTTCTGAATCTTCAGCCGAAAACTCTGCCATTGAGCTATACCACCGGCTGTTTTTAATGTGATAAAGTTTCACTATTATAAAGAGGGGGAATACAGGGGTGGAGAAGTTTGGGGAATTGTGTGTACGCCAGAACTAACAGTTGTCTGAAAGGTAATAATAATAATAGTAATAATAATAATAATAATAATAATAATAATAATAATAATAATAATAATAATAATAATAATTTATTTATTTAATCTGGCAGAGCTAAGGCCAGTAGGCCTTCTCTTGCGCCCAGCCAGACTCTAATTCTAATTGAATACAATTGCTTACATAGTTATTACATTAATATCTAGATCATAAAACAACATGAAAGTAAATAATGAAAGTTGGATAAGTAATGTTAGTGTGACAATAATAAACATTGGTAAGAAATAGTTATAATAATAATAATAATAATAATAATAATAATAATAATAATAATAATAATGAGATAATTTAGATATTTATCTGTGATATATATAACCATTAAACATTGAGAAACCTGAAACAGCTATTACTGTTAACAAGAATTGTTAGAAAAATATTCTGTTAGTCTATTCTTAAATTGGTTTGATGTCTGACAGTCCCTGACATTACTCGGTAGGGAATTCCAAAGCCGAGGAACAGCCACAGTGAAAGAAGATGTATATGAGGATGTTCGGTGGGAAGGAATGGATAAAATTGAGGAGTGTTTTGATCGTGTGCCTAGGTTATGATGGATGGATAAATTTTGAAAACGAGACGCAAGATAGACAGGAGTGGAGAAATGCGATATATTCCTACGATCTTCTAGACGGAGCCAGGACAACATTTCGAGGGATGGTGTTACGTGATCAGCCCGGCGAATATTGCAGACGAAACGGACGCACATATTATGAACACGTTGTAGTCTCTGCGCCGAAGTAACGCTTAGGTCAGTAGACCTATAGTGTACGATACATATGTTAAAATGTTTTATTTTGTTCACAGGTTATTAAAATACCATTTGTAACGTTTGTATTGTAAATAACTATTACCCGTGACAACTTTTTCTTCTTTGAATAAATATTCTCTTCCCTAATATTGGCAAAAAATTACGTATATAGTTATTTTAATGATACTGTTCTAAACATTTCAGTCATCTTCATTGTAAGACCGCACTTTACTGTTTATATTGTTATATGATTTTATGTGAACAGTAGTATTTTAAGCTACAAATACAGGGGGTGTGGGTTCGATTCTCTGCATAAAAGTAGAAATTATATCCTTCCACTCTAAATTATGAGTCTGCTCCTTATTTTATGTTTGTTATTTATCTTTGTGTATGTAGTCTTAAGTGGCAGTCTTGCTTCATACTGGTCATATGGAGAATAATTCCTGTTATGTGCGACTGTCTAGTGTTGGTTTAAAATTATTCTCATACGAGAACGAACCTGCAGAAAAAAATGGGCGGAACAACTGGATAATGCCCACGGCAGAGCAATGTCGATAGTCGACGTTACTCTCTGGCCACTAGTCACCGGGCCGTACCGAGCCGTATCAAACAGAAGACAATCGAAATGGTGGTTAATAAAATTCGCGACTATGTTCTTAAATAAATCACTCTATTAGTGAAGTGCAAGATTTATGCAGTACAACGACAATGTTTTGAATGCACTAAAAGAAAATGCTTATGTAGTAAGATCTTAAAGTAGGCCTATGTTATGACAACGAAATAAAGAGGAAAAAGGTGTGGTTCACGGAATATCATTTAAATAATGAAAGCAAATTTCCAGTTAATGTTCACCAAAGCATTAAGTACACAATTATGACTATACTATATAACGTCTTTGATTATGACCGCGTTGCAGTTTTATTTGTGGCCTAGACAAAATACTTAGTCTTTTATGAAAAATAAAAACTTTTAGGGGCCACCGCTTTAATTATATTACCGTCTATCAATATTACGAAACAAAAATTGTCATAAAGGCCATGATCGACTAGAAACATCGATACCGAAGAGATAAATCCATTTGGCCGTGATGAAAGAAAAGAAAATGTGAGAGAGATTTTAGTTCGAGATAAAATGGACACACAATTTTGATGACCATACTGTTAGTAACTGGAGATCGGTTGTAAGATCTGTCTTAATCTTCTATTTAGAAATGTCGTCCAAACAAATTGGTGGTCCAGGGAAAAATCATTGCAATAGATGAGAGTAACAGTGGTGCTATCTCTCAGTAATGTTCAGAACGAAGGCGGTAGAGAGAAAAAGAAAAATTTCTCCTTCTAACGACACCATAGACCAAAATCATGATCTTATGTTGGCAACATTGTGTATGTAGTTAAATTTGGTGGTAAACGTAACGGCACGGTTCAAAGCTACCGTGGTAATTCTCCAGTACAGCGAAATGGGCTAAATTACTTAGTTGACGTTTTAAGTTATTAGAATGTTTTGATATTTGGTTTCATTCGTTCCTTACACAGTGTGTTAAGAATTCAACATATAGCTGGAAAACGTGGTCAAGATACTGTTATTCGAAAACCAAAATAAAGTCAATAAAATTAAATGTATTTACCGAAAATATCCCATTTTAATGACATGAATATGCGATTAGTAAAATTACATTTGTAGTAGGAAATTCAATTAGCCAGATCCACTATTACAATTAACGTCAAGATCACATGTCACGTGATATTGGCTAATTTCGATGCTTGCTGCATGATCGACTTTGCAATGTTTCCGTTAATGATTCTACTGCCCTCTGCGGGACATGACAGGCACTAAGGCTGTGAATATCAATCATGGAATACAGAGAACAATTGAGTTAACAACATGCACTGCAGGTAAAGCTGGAATTATTCCCACAGGTTAATATGGTGTACATACAGAAGGATGGGAAGTGACTAGTTTCATTCGAGGTATCGAAAAAATAAACAAAACTTTGGTTACTATGGAAACCTATAATAAACCACATTTCAATTAGCGATATCGCGCTTACAAACTAGCTTTGCTTACTAGGATGTGTTATAAATAGGAACCTATTCATGATTATATATCCAGTTAACTGAAACAGGAATGTTTGTATGGACATTTTCTGTTTCATTCCAACAACATCGCTTCACTAACACTAGACAGAGATAGCCATAACATTAAACTTTGTGGTTTCCCGCAAAACTTTTCCATTATTACGCAAAAGCGGAATTGTGCTGTCGAGAAATGGCGCCCGATAATGGTGCTTGCGTTTTGTTAAACTTGCATCCAAATGTCATAATTGCTGAAAGCGTCTCTAGCCTGAGGGTCGACTACGAGTTATACCTTGTTGTTGGCGCCCAACGTTTGTATCATTAATGGAAAGTTACTTATTTTGTAGACAATAAGAACGGCTTCACGACTTTCAGTTGCTAGTGAGAAAACTATGAAGTGTGCGGTCTGTGGCTACTGCAGCTAAAATAATACGCATTTGAGAAGTTTCTCCACGAATCTCGCAGTTCTACGTTCCGGTCAGCAGTCTTCGGAATTATTTTCTTAATATTCTTTTAAACTACGGTCTCCTCATAGACATCAATCAAACCAGCCAATCAAGCAACTAACCATGAAGTAGGCCATATATCGATTTAAGGGAATACTCCACTAATAATGCCAACTTTTCTTCTAATCATTTTTTTCAACCAAATTTTGACAGTATGTTTAAGGACTAACAAAATCCAAATTTTGAACTCCTAAATGTTTTTGGCTTTAGATTTATTATTTTATTTTTCTATTTATTTTTTTCGAAATATTTTCAACGACAAGACTAACTGGAGGAGGAATATCACTTTTGTTGACGTCGTACAAAATTTTGTCGAATATCCTTTTGAGAAGATTAACTCCATATGTAGATCGACTATTGATCAGATTTTTTGTATTCGACAGATATTGGAGAAAAAATTGGGAGTATAACGGTACAGTACATCAGTTATTCATAGATTTCAAAAAGGCGTATGACTTGGTTAAGAGAGAAGTTTTATTTAACATTCTTAATGAATTTGGTATTCCCAAGAAACTAGTTTTATTAATTAAAATGTGTCTTAGTGAAACTTACAGCAGAGTCCGTATAGGCCAGGTTCTATCTGATGCTTTTCCAATTCACTGCGGGCTAAAGCAGGGAGAGGCACTATTACATTTACTTTGTAACTTTGCTCTAGAATATGCCATTAGGAAAGTTCAGGATAACACAGAGGGTTTGGAATTGAAGGGGTTACATCAGCTTCTTGTCTATGCGGATGACGTGAATATGTTAGGAGAAAATCCACAAACGATTAGGGAAAACGCGGAAATTCTAGTTGAAGCAAGTAAAGCGATAGGGTTGGAAGTAAATCCCGAAAAGACAAAGTATATAATTATGTCTCGTGACCAGAACATTATACGAAATAGAAACATAAAAACTGGAGATTTATCCTTCGAAGAGGTTGACAAATTCAAATATCTTGGAGCAACAGTAACAAATATAAATGACACTCGGGAGGAAGTTAAACGCAGAATAAATATAGGAAATGTCTGTTATTATTCGGTTGAGAAGCTTTTGTCATCTAGTCTGCTGTCAAAAAATCTGAAAGTTAGAATTTATAAAACAGTTATATTACCGGTTGTTTTGTATGGTTGTGAAACTTGGACTCTCACTTTGAGAAAGGAACAGAGATTAAGGGTGTTTGAGAATAAGGTTCTTAGAAAAATATTTGGGGCTAAGAGAGAGATGAAGTTATAGGAGAATGGAGAAAGTTACACAACGCAGAACTACATGCATTGTTTTCTTCATCTGACATAATTAGGAACATTAAATCCAGACGTTTGAGATGGGCAGGGCATGTAGCACGTATAGGCGAATCCAGAAATGTATATAGAGTGTTAGTTGGGAGACCGAAGAGAAAAAGACCTTTGGGGAGGCCGAGACGTAGATGGGGGGATATTAAAATGGATTTGATGATAGAGAGTGGATTAATCTTGCACAGGATAGGGACCGATGGCGGGCTTATGTGAGGGCGGCAATGAACCTCCGGGTTCTTTTAAAAAACTATTTATAAGTAAGTAAATACAAGTCAATATACTCGTACTATCCACCGCCTCCTTCCTAATTGTCGACCAATAACGGGAGAAGGCGCTACTCAAGTAGACTTTCAATGAAGTAGAATATTTTCGCAATTTTTATACTTAATAATAACTCAAAAAGTAGTAGTCAGATTCTAATAAGGAAAAAAGCATGTTGAAGAGTATTGTTTGCAGATGTTTGAGTCGCCGCAATATAGTAAATTTAAGACTTTTTAATTGAGGTTTGTTTTATACTACTGTAGTTTGGAAAAATATGTTTTTAAGTAGAAAATCAATCAACGAAAACATTTTTTCTTGAAAAGATAAATGGCTATTTGCAATGTGTGAAACAAAATGAGCTTACAAAGATAGGAAATCGACACTACATTTAGGTTTACATATTAAAATAGCGGATGAAGGGAGATAAAATTTAAAAAAAAAAATTCATGGTATAAGAAATAACCTTGACTAACAGAGTGCTCTGAGAAAATTGAGTTACAGTGAAACCTCTCCTTACGGACACCCCCAAGATACGGACAGTCCTCATGTACGTACGGACAGATTTATATGTCCCAACTGAAACAATATAGAAATAATGATAAATTTGACTCTCGTTTATGGACGCTCTCATGTACGTACGGACAGATTTACGAGTATATGTCCCAACTGAAATAATATAGAAATAATGATAAATTTAACTCTCGTTTATGGACACTCTCAGACACGGACACGGACAGCTGTTTGACAGTCCTAAAGCTTGCCTTACCTCCTGACAGCGGACAGAACTTGGATTTCAAGACCTAATGTGTTACAAAAATGGAAAGTTTAGTTTTGAGAACTGTACAGAAATCCTTTAATATGAAAGAAGACAATAAGGGTCTCGTAGGCTATCACTAGCCCAGACAGCTACTCCCTTTTAGCTGGAAGCGGGCGGATAAACAAAATCATAAAATTTAACATGTCTGATGAGTCCAAGGTTTCCGCAATCGTGAAATTGTATTCGACATATGATAGGGTTAATAGGATTATTTTCTTCACTTCAATCAGTTGTTCTGTTTCGAGAGACATGGCACCTGAACGTAAAGGTTAATTTGAAAACTGTAAATTATAGTACTGCATAACTGTACACGTAGAATACAACTGTATGGCATGGCACAGTACTGTATTTTCCTTTTTCGGTCTTATCTACTGTAGTTCAAAGTAGCAAAGAATTTACTGTAGTATAATGTACTCAGAATTAAACTACAGTAATACATTTCATTTAAAGCGTAAAGGGATACATAATGCATATTATAAATTTACTGTTAGATTGGGGAGTCTCCCTCCCAATAAAGGACACCTCCCAGATGCGGACAGATTGTTACGTCCCTTCGATGTCTGTAAATGAGAGATTTCACTGTATATAATTATACCTATATTGTGTTCGGGGGTAAAAATAAATGGGAATCATTATCTTGTGGGGTCTATGTCACAAAAAATGTTGATGGAAAAGCCGAGAAACATCTGTTGTATAAGAATATACTGGTTGTTCAGTTCAAAGTGTGTCATGGCTCGCCGTATGCCGTCATGTGGTTAGCCGATGTGCCTAGAGAATTCAATCTTCCTACACTTCCGCAGAGGCGTATGACCTAAGTGCCAGAGAAGTTGCCTAGGAAGTACGGCGTTCATTTTGAAGAGTACGTACCAATGCGCACGGTAACGCCGGTAGTGGCAGGAATGCGAACTGTTTGGAAACACGTATTGAGGTGAGTTTTTTTTCTTACTGTCGGGATATGTGGAGAGAGTTAAGACGATTACTTACGTATTTGTTGACATTAACTTGGACGGTCAACATGGACACGGAACATTTGATTTGTGTTGTGGAATGTTGCCGTACGCAACCGATGATAACAAATACCCGCCACCGGCGTGGCTCAGTCGGTTAAGGCGCTTGCCTGCCGGTCTGAAGTTGCGTTCGGGCACGGGTTCGATCCCCGCTTGGGCTGATTACCTGGTTGGGTTTTTTCCGAGGTTTTCCCCAACCGTAATGTGAATGCAAGGTAATCTATGGCGAATCCTCGGCCTCATCTCGCCAAATATCATCTCGCTATCACCAATCTCATCGACGCTAAATAACCTAGTAGTTGATACAGCGTCGTTAAATAACCAACTAAAATAAAAAAAAACAAATACCCGCGCAAAACACTGTTCGAAAGAGGTTATGGTAGAACACAGACCGTACAGACCGCCATCTGTTGCTACGACGTTCAAGTTATACCGTACACGTTCTCAAGTTCAGATTGAACGCCTTGATTAATAGGCAACTTCTCTGACATAAAAGCTTAAACTCGCTTCACATCGCTGACTCACAACATTGACGTCATGACACACTTTGAAATGAACACCCAGCATAAGCTAAGCCGATTTTTTTTAGCCTACCCAGTATTTACACCTTAGCTTCGCCAATGACGACACTATCCCTGATAATTCGTAACAATAGGGTCAACGAACATGGCCTTTATACACAATACGTATTACTTCGTTTGGGACTCTCCACTGACTTATGAATTTGTATCGCATTAACTGAAACAACCTAATCAGAGATATAAAATATCGTCTTATAAATCAACAGTAAAAACAATGCATGAGATCGGTACTTTTGTTCTCATTAAAGCGTGAAGGGTAGATTCACAAGAGTAAACACGGACACACCAGATTTCTGTTTCCTATATAAAGGTCATGGTCGTAGCAAGCTCATGTAATCATATGGTCTGTTTATAATTGTCCTGATTTATTTGAGTTTAAGCTAAACATATATGTGACAGGCAAAAAGAATATGAAAACACACACTGTAGTAAACATGGGTTCTAACCAGTCAATATTATATTACCGTTGTGTTGCTAGGATACGAGACGACGGTCACAACGTTGAACCAACACGGTCACTGATCAATTAGGCTGACTAAACCAAGCTTTATTTAGTGTTCTACACCTTCACAAAGCTACATTCCACACATGCAGGTGCGAATATTAACTTCAATTCAGGTTTAGAGTTACAAAGCTGTTCCAAATACGCACAAATATGTATATGAGCCTCTATAGACATAATAATAATAATAATAATAATAATAATAATAAACATCGGACGTTTATAAAAATTCCTATGTTATTATGAATGAACGTTTTGAGCGTACGAAAATTAGTAGGCTATACACGAAACAAGACAAACGAAATGGAATGACGTTCCTGATCGTCATCGTCCTCTTTTTCTTTTATTTTTCATTATACTGCGCAAGAAATGACGCTGTATTAAAAAGAGTGGGTGAAAAATCAATGGTGCTGAAACTGATCAGTAGACTTCGGATTTTAGGCAAGAACCTATTTTAATCCTTAAAAGATAAGTTCTAAAAACTTGCAAGTACACGTTTCATATGAAACAATGACTATTTTAACGATAAAGCTTGATTGAGGTTCTGGCTAATATGATATCTCACTTGACGGTATGTGTCAGAGGAACAAGAATTATTGTCTGAAATCTGATTAGTGTAATATATAGCTGATCGACGATGTATGCAATGGAGGGGGAAAGAAACTGGCCACTTTACCCCATTATCTACTGCATAATTGTCTCATAAGTGGTGCCTTGTTGGTATCACTTGAGGTTCAGACCTGTCTTCGTACAGTTAACTAAACAACAATAACGAATAATTTAATGTAAGTCTAATAGTATTGAAATATATTAATAGTAGGCCTATATCGTATATTTTAAATTTTTCCGTAAAAGTCATTATCATAAATGCCAAAGTTTATAATGAAGTTCACCAGAGAGTATTCTGCTTTAGAGGTTCACTCACGCTTAAGAAATATTTTCACTATTTGCAGCTGTAATCTCCTTAAAAATGAGGGGAAAAGATGCTCTTTTTTCTCGTAGTTACTGAATATGAGCAAAACCTAACCAGTAGTTATAGCCAATCCCCGCATTTTTAGGTTAAAAAAACTGAAATTAGGTTTCTTCAATCCCTGTTTTAGGATTTTTTTAGGATCCTAAATCTTATATTTATGAATTTATATATTTTTATGATAATTTAATAAAATTATAACAGTAATATCACAGTCTAATATATACAGTCACGAAACTTGAGTTGATGAGGGTACTAGGAACAATAGACTGTGCCGGTACTGTTTCACATTGTATGTGATGAGGCGATAGTAGCGATCCTAGTGGTTAGCAACTATCTATGGATGCATATTCCCTACGTATTGAGCTTCATGACTGCATATACTAGACTGTGGTAATATAAATAACAGATGATATCCTTGTAACAATCATGACTGGATTAACAGCTTTTCATCATTAATTGCTGCTTTTTATTGAACTTTAAATTTTAATAGTTTAAACGATTCGTCGTACATTTTAACCTCTTCCCTGATTAACCCGAGTTAACTCGGGTTACTAACTTGTGTCAAAATTTATTAACCCGAGTTAACTCGTTTGAGTCCCATTTTCGCTGCTAAGGATTATATCCCGAATATATACGTTTCCATTCTTTCATTAACCTTTTCCTCACTAGATGTTATATCTGGTGGTGTTTTTTGCACTTCTTCCTTACGAGTAGAATTCTATGCTCATATAGGCCTAGCATTCACACACAGTAGTGAGTAGATGCTAGTTAGTTTTGGCGGTTTCTGTTTGTGTTTAGTGTTTTTGTGCTGTTTTGTGTAAAGATGGATCAAGTTAGCAATTCCGAAACTTTTGATCAGAAATATATTCCTGTAGAAGATTAGGAAATGAAACATCGGTATCAGAAGACGAAGTTATAGACCAACAAACAAATACAGATCAGTTGATGTCGCGTCTTTTCGACAGTGGTTTGAATAGAAGACATCTGGCACCATTTCTTCTGCACCTCCGAGGTCCCCATTCCCTGATATTTTAACATTGTTTCTGATAACGATAATTCTCAATTTTTTTAATTATTCTTTAATAATGACCACATCAACATTATATTCGAGGAGACGATTCGGCATGCTAATAAGTGTTCACAGAATGCTGAAAATAATTCGTGGCGACCTACTACAGATTCCGAAATACGTGTACTTTTGGTCATAGTGATACTGCAGAACATTATTCACAAACCTGAAGAACAGATGTACTGGTACAAATATTCAATGACTGCTACACCATTCTTCCCAAAACACTCTCATATAGGAGAGCAGACACTACTGTCCGGAACGCAATGTGCCACTGTGCGTAATACCCTGCTATGGAGTCTATCACACGACAAGCAACATTTAACGCCTTGATAACAGCACTGGTATTGTACCTCATAAATTAATCAATAAAAAAAACATAAGTTGGTAAATAGTTCAGGAGAAAATCAAAGTGGGACAATTACAAGAGCTAGAATCAAGGTGCACGAGATAACTCGGGATAATAATTCAGGTATGAATGTATGTCTATTTCATAGTGATTTTTTAGGTATGTAAGAAAATTAGTGATACACAGTGATTCTGCAATATTAAATGACCTCTTTACGAAAATAAAAAAATATGACACTTTTTTTCACAAAACTGGTAAAATATATAGTAAGGGAAGAGGTTAAGCACTCTGTTTCTGCAAGATGTATATTTGTTATCTCCCGAGCTGTGTATAATTTATTATTTCCTAGCATACATCTCATTAAATGTACAACGACACTAATATAAACTCGTAAATTATTCCCCCTCTGTATTTTAGATTGTGATATCGTAAAGCTTTGAAATTTAGCTATGCTTTCCACAACATCTAATTTTACACCAGAAGTTTAATAAGACTTGTTAAAAATGTGAGGTTGGTGGTGGACATTATGCTATTTGAAAATCTGTTCTTTTGAGCCGGGGGCATTACAGCGTTCTTCAACGTAAAAGAATATTATACTGTTCAGCATGGTAATGGATGCTCACACAACCGTTTTCAAATTAAGAAGCTTTCAACGCATACCCAACGAACTGACCACTGTACACCGCCTCCTACGCAAAATATTTCGTTACCTCTTTCTCCTGTAGCCACATCAAGTGTTCCGAGCGAAGATCAAAGAGTTCCCGGCTCACAGTATGGACGTGTGTGAACCGCATCCCTGGATGTAGGGAACTATGGTTGCCTTTGATAATGTTGGACAAAGCAACAATGCACAATTTCATTGTATCTTTGCAATGAGATTACAATGTTTCAAGTTGCAGTTTGAAAACCCTATTACGAGGCCTACTTCCTTGTTTTTTTCTTTTACATAATATGTTATACTAAAGACTTTACTGTTACAGGAAGCTCCGTGTGCCTTTTCGTAGCGCCAGAGATATCAAACTGTTAATCAAGTAGATTTGAATAATTTCAAGGGAAAAATTGTTCCGGGGCCGGGTATCGATCCCGGGACCTCTGGTTGAACGTACCAGCGCTCTACCACTGAGCTACCCGGGAACTCCACCCGACACCGTCTCAACTTTTCCCTTTATATCCACACAACTCGCGTGGGCTGACGAAACGCCAAAGACCCACAACGAGTGACACAATCTCTGTGGGACTTGGAATTGTGGTTTTCTGTTAAAGTACACAGTAACGTATATATTATGCAAATCTAGTCTTTCAGGTGAAGCTCCCTGTAAAGAAGATTTGAATAATTTCAACCAGAGGTCCCGGGATCGATACCCGGCCCCGGAACAATTTTTCCCTTGAAATTATTCAAATCTGCTTTACAGGGAGCTTCACCTGAAAGACTAGATTTGCATGTTAATCAAGTAGTTCTTAAATTCCTTGATTAGAGTTCGGATTTTATGTAATATGAAAATGAGAAATATATATATGAATATTTAGCTAAAATGGCGAAATACGTAAATATGTAATAAATAAAATATATCGTCGTTGTTCCTGCAATAACTCCTATGTGACATTTATCGATTTTCAGATTTTTGCTCTATTAAATATCTTAAATAGTGATAAAACAAATAATAAAATCTCCTATATGTAATTATATTTCTTTCTTTCGAAAATGTAAGAATTCACAATCCGCTATGTACGGCTGCCATAGGATGAATTAGTGTGTTTTTTCCTCCTACTGAAAAATTGTATATTTTTCACATAGGAGTTACTGCAGGAACAACGACGATACGTAACTTTACTAAATGTAGTTTTGCACACTGATAAGAGAACAGAACTGAATAAATTACAGGTCACACACCTAACTCATCACCAAACACGTAGTCTACCTGACGCGGATTTATAAGACAAGAAATGTAAGATGGTGGTCACTTCAACTAAGCCGAAAAATGAATCCATCTTAAACCAGTGAGTCCCAAACGTTTTGAAGGCGTGAACCACTTTGGGCAAGACTCCAGTTTACGAACCCCCCCCCCCACCATACCGGTTATTGACTCCATTCCAAAAATTGAAATCCCTATAAAATCGTAAAGAACTGTAAACCAGTGGATACCACTCAAGCACGATTGTAAACAACAGCTTTTTGAGTATTTTCCAAAAGAAACTCAAAACAATTACGACAATCACAGATGAATACTGAATCCGTTGCTTTCAATTGACTGAAATTAAAAAAGAATATGAAGGAAAAACTCATGGTAAACATGCTCTCAAAATGTGGTTGAAAAAAATGTTAGGAAAAAATTTATTATTTTTAGTGGAGTGTCCCCTAAAGTTGCAAAGAAATTAGCGACGATGTGAAAACAATCAAGTAATCTTATTAAAAAAAACTTATATTTTAACAATATGACATATTATAAAGATAACCTACTCTAGTGTTAATAAAGACACTTTTAGTAGTTTAACCATGTCTGTAGTATACCTAGTTGATAAGAATCCTGCATAATGATTTAGTATGAAGTTATATGCTGTGATTGGTAGAGATTTGCCGTGCCGTCATGCCAACAACATGCCACAGAGGTCTCAACATATTGTATATCTGCTTACTCTTCGTTCAACGTACAATTATGCCAAAATTTCCTAACGCAGAGACTCAGGGCCTCTGACAGAATTTATGGGCCCCTATGCAATATTGTAGACTACTTGGACCCCCGTTGAAAAAAGTAACAATTACAAGTTACAAATTATTCCAACCATAATAATTATTTGCAAAATAAATAAGAGATAACACCATACACAGATACGGACTTAAAAAAATACACTTTTATTACATTGAAAACTTTTAGCAAAACTTCACATTAGCACAATACATTATACAGGGACATCATTTTATTTTTACTAACATTTTTAATATTAACCTGTCTATACCTTTAGAGAACCGGAAACACCGCTTGCTCCCCCCTCAAAGACTGGAGTTCGATGATACTGACGTAAAACACAAATCATTCTACTAGGCATAGGAAGGAAGAAAAGTAGTTCATCCATTTACGTAAACTAGGAAATATCGCGATTTTGAGTTTGATAATTTTCATTAGGTTTTTCTTTAATCAAAGTACAGTACTGTATTAAGAATAAGTGTTTTTAATCACGAAGTGAGTTATCCATGCGAACGTATTCATTATGCAGTGTATATTATACTGTCTACAGCACATTAGCGTACAAGTTAAATTGAAAAATAATCATAATATGAATATTTAAACACAATTTTGAAAATGGTGGCCGTTCATTTCGATACAGGCTTCAGTTCTTTTGTGCATATTATCGCACTATAGACTATTGCATCTAATTCCAATTGCCAGTTTCGTCTTTCGTACTAGTAACTCATGTTGAAATAATTCTGTACCTACTCTACGTACTGTGAATTCAATCTTCACTTCTGCCCGACCCGAAAATATAAAATTACTCAGACATGCTATCTACTGTCCGTCCAAGTGGTTATGCCGCAGGATTGTAGAAAGGGAGGAAATCACGTGACAGTTAATTACTTAACGAGGCCCTTTTATTTAAGTTAAATTAAACAGCTGTATAATATTACGTAAACTTCCAATTCCTAAGAGAAATTAATGTTTTCAGAAAAGAGCTAAGACAGCCCAGCTATTACAGAGGGGCGAGCAGAAGCAGGTGGGGGAAATCGGGATGTGACATAGGCAAAGGACAGTACCTGTGCGAAAATATGATTCAATATTGAAAACTCTTTCTTCACTGGAAAACGCGAACATATTTCTGGAACGTACTATACTCAGTAACTCAGTACTGCTTACTATCTGCGGTCTTGGTTCTGTGTGGAGTTGGAACTTCCTTAGTAGAAGGGGTGGGAGTGAAGTACATTCAAAAACTCAGGTACAATAAAAATTGAAGTAAAAATAAAATGATGTCCCTGTATTTATAAAACATTATTCCTAAACATCTGTGATTTCTAACTTGCAGTCCAACATCAACAAACAACTCTCCTTGACTTCACTGATGCAAAATAATCAATTATATCATCCAAATTTAAAGACCTAGCAAGATCGCACTCCAGACTAAGGAGGCCAAGGTTACTCAGTCATTCTCAATACATTATTTATCTGAATACATTTTTTATTTTCTTCATTTTGCCGAAGGATCTTTCAGCATCAGCAACTGTCACAGGAATTTTGTAGAATATTGTAATATACAAATATTTGGAAATAAACTGTCGAGTTTTAATTCCCTCAGACAACGGTATTTAGGAGATTCATAGGCTTCAGTGTGGTTGGCCCTAAATTAGACGCATGAATTGATTTTAAATTTTTCGGCTCATCACTAATCTCTTTGTTAATGTCTCCATAATATTTTTCACGGAGTCTAGCACCTATATTAATATCTTTCAATTTTTTTTTGTCACTCCTTTTGCTTTTCAGCTCCCGACTTATGCCTGTACTTGTCCATTGTGCAGTTAAACTATAATCGGTAGTACTAATAAACAGAATTTACTAGAAAAGCGACAACGAAAAGACGAAAGTTTTGACACGAAACATACAATATATTGAAAAGGAAACGTATCCTGCGACTTCGGTTTGGACGAGTCCACTAGCATATTGCAGTTAAAAAGGACAAGCAAATAACTAATTGAACGTGTTTGGTACGTGACGGGAACATAGTTCAGGCAAATGCCGGTGCCCTCAATTGTCGTGTCGGTGAACGTTAATACGGGATATCGACATTTTATTACATAAAAGTAAAATATTTACATATGAAGTGGTAATTTGTATTATTTCTACTATTGTTCAGTTAATATGTCAAATTTATGTAACATTTCTTCTTACAAAATTTTATAGTACCCGTATGTATCTACGAATAATTATTCATGATATTAAAAAGTAGACTCACTTAATCTGACGGGCCCTTACTGCTCACGGGCCCATATGCACTCGCCCCCTTTGACCCCCCTTCTCGGCGGCCCTGCAGAGACTACACAATAATCAGGCTAATAAATCTCTTGAATTAAGGTAATTCAAAATACTGCCACTAACACAGGAACATTAATTTTACGCCTTAAAGCAGTTACGTGATCAAAGCAGCGATTAAAACTATATAATCACAATTTAGAGTATCCCGTAATCGGTTTGTAATAATGCTATAATTAATTAACTGATAATGCGAATTAGATCGATTTCGTTTCTGAAGCAGGTATAGTATAGTTACAATTGAATTGTTTCTTGTTTACTAATATCGAAGGAATTTATAGAAGCAAGGAAAAAATAAACGAGTTTATATCAGGGTGCGAATTAACGGAGAGTGGGGATTCCCCCCCCCCGTTGGAAAGTTATCCCCCTCTCATAAATTCATATTAACATCCCTGCCAGGGATAACTTCTATTCTCCCCCTCACAAAATGTAATATATATGTACTTTATAAAGTATAAAATAAGAGAAGAAAATAATAATATTCATGTATTATCACCAGCAAGTTGACAACAATCAATAACTTAGGAATTACACATCTTATCTTAAACCTGCTCATGGATATAAGTATTATTATGATCAAGATGCAACACAAGCAACTCGGTACGATCAAGCGTTGAGCTGTATCGAATGAGGATAATAATAATTTTATGTATGGTATTTTCTGTCTAGAATTCTATCCCTCCCTTATCAGAAATCTTAATTCGCAACTTGGTTTATATCCTCTACGCGCAGAAGAAATGAAACTGCGAGAATCGAAACCAGGTTCGAGCGCAGTCATCGACCACGAGGCCCGCGTACCAAGGCGCTGTTCCGTATTGTATTTCGGTCCCATAGTCATCATGAAGTAAGGTCGTTTGTCTTGAGTAATCTCAAATAAAATTAACACAATAAAAGTAACTCAGGTTAGTAAAGCTTCATTAAATACGGCAAGCACATAACAGTAGTTCAATAGTATGTTTAAGCGTAGAGCGCAGGGGTAAATTTGAGTGACTTCCCTCGGCTGGGGGGTTTACTACTGCGTTGATGACGACCTCTGACGTTTCTAAATACTGGCGCAACAAACATCCCGAACCGTGGGTGGGCACCGTTCGCCCTCGGGAGATAGGCTGTCCGCAACAACTGAGCGGTCTGTAAACAGACTGACAGCCAGTGTTTACACTGCTAAAGTAATGCACAGCCTTTCTCTGGTGTCATGTACCAATCCTCGATACTTGTTCCAAACCCCTCTGTGACTAATGAATCTATTTGCTCCAGTCTTTATTGTCTACAACGTACAAATCTCTACTCCAATAAATACCAAAACTTTATTTAGTTGTTTAAGAACAGGTTGAAATGAGAAATTCGTTTCATAAACATACTCGCTTCGTAATTACTACCATTATAGGATTGTTGTCTATGTATATAATGTGAACTGGTAATGGAAATTACGGGAAAAGGCTGAACGGATTTTAATAAATGACCCCTCATTTTGAAGCTTGGAACTCAAAGTTTTTCAGAAAAATAGTAGTTTTCAGTGAAATGTCAATTTTTCAACATAATTTTCCTATTTTCCAAAATCCATCTGTGGTCAGTTTTGAGAACTAGCTGAACTAGCTAATTGCATTTCAGAATAAAACAAAACACACACTACAGTAAACAATATTACACGAAGGCCAAGATCTGCAAGAATGCTGTTATATTTAGAGCTCAAATTAAATTGGTTATTAAAAACTTAACTTACTAAAAATAATTTACAGGTTCGATTCTGTGGTGTGTAATTTTCTGGACACAGCTGTGTATTGGATATTTGTTTTAGCAGGTTAATTTACGACGCTTTATCAACATCTAGGTTATTTAGCGTCTGAATGAGATGAAGGTGATAATGCCGGTGAAATGAGTCCGGGGTCCAACACCGAAAGTTACCCAGCATTTGCTCATATTGGGTTGAGGGAAAACCCCGGAAAAAAAACTCAACCAGGTAACTTGCCCCGACCGGGAATCGAACCCGGGCCACCTGGTTTCGCGGCTAGACGTGCTAACCGTTAGTCCACAGGTGTGGACTGTATTGGATATTAAAAACTACAAAACGTGAGGTGGTTTGATGACATTATTACCATTAGAAATGAAATATTATTGTAGTTAATACCATGATGTGACTATTTTTCATTAATCATACATATTAATGCTATATTGATGATATGAAAGTGAAACGTTTTGGGGTTATTTAAGTAGATGTAGAGAATACTTCAATTAGATTTTGATTTCTATATTTTACTGAGTGCCGGCTATATAGTATATGTTACTGAAAGCTATAAAATTTACGTAAGATAATAATATAATTAAATATCAAATATTTTTATAGTTTTTAATCAAATGGGGTTGGGTCTCTTTCATATATTTAATGGCGGTGTGGTGTAGATATTTATATGCTTGGTCCTCTTCAGTATTGGCTCGAGAGAGAGTATCTTTCATTATTATGGAAGCAAATAACTTTCTGAATGCCTGGTATTCTTCATTGAAAATAAATCTGAAAAATGTTTATTTGAACGTCTAATGAACTTAGTTGCAGCATTTGCTGCACAAACCACTAGCATAATATACTATTATGTAATTTAGTATAAATAAATATCAAATTATTGGTACAAGACCGGTTGGAAAAAAAGAGGAGGTGAAGAACATCTCGTTAAAATTTAAGGAATCAGGTGGTCCAGCTAAGTATCTAGCAATCGGATACTCACTTACGGTTCCTTGATCGGTAGATAAGGCTCTCTAGCTGTGGTGACAGTAACTTTTTTAGGAGAAGGAGACTCAAAATAAAACATCTGATCTTGGTGGAGAGTTGTGCTTGGGGCCAAAATGGATTCATTCGGAGAAAACAAATTGTTACGAAATACCTATAAGATATTGGTCGGAATAATTGTTGTCTCCCCAAGTACTACGCCACAAAAATATTAAACTTGGAACCTGGAAAGTAACATATTTCTTCAAGCTTGGAGCAGTAAATATTCTGAATACCGAACTGTACAAATAGGCCTAAATTTCCAACGTTGTTGTAGTGACTATTACACTTTTACTACGTCATACTACTTTTGACCAATAAAACGATACGAAAGGACGTATTTCAACCAATCATGGCTGCTTATCGCACAATTTTATCACGTCCCTAGCATTTGTTTAATTTTATCGCGTCCCTAGTATTTGTTTAATTTTATCGTGTCCCTAGCATTTGTTTCTTTGTTTGCCAACATTTCAAACTGCGCTGGTCTGGACGTCAGAAAAAAAAAAAAACAGAAAATTACAAACCACTCCAGTCGATGCACAGCAGTTTCAAATATGACTCGCATTGGCATTCAAGAACAAGAATTAATAAAGATCACTGGTCATACCTATGCATCTTCCCTGAAATCCTATTTACAAATAAGAGAAGAGCGCCATTAGGAAATCCTGAATAAGTTGAGGAATACACCATGCAGGCCTACATCAACGAGTTCCTCTTCTTTTACGCACACGTCCAATATAACATAAACTGAACCACCAACCACTAAAACATTCAAATTTGAAAATTTTACATTCAATAATTATTCCTTTTAAAATTATTCATGTTTATTTTTTATGTCATCGTCGTTAATTAAAACTTTTCTAACACTTGTATATATTATTTAGGTTATGTTATAGCTTCCGCTATATGATATTACGGATAGTCACGTATCAGAGATTGTTTAATATTAAGATTTATTGAAAATCATCTGTCAAGTGACGTTGATTACTGGGATTCGGATAATTGAAGTGGAATGCAACAGTTTTAATAAAAATGAAAATGAATCAACAAAGCCTTCTTGACTAGTAACACTGCCATCGTGATCTAGATCGAGAAGGCATTGCTAGTAATCGTCTACAGAGTTCAATGAAGATTCCATAGTTGGCACAACTGATAGCAAGATAACAGCTAATCATAACACACTACTGCCATCTAGCATGCATCTACCGTAATATTTGTAATGTTGAGATGGTACAATAATACATTTGAAGACGGTTGTATTTTCGTAAGACAATTAATATTTTATTGTATGACATATTGGAGTACTTCGTTACTTCTAATCTTTATATACTTTCTTCTAATCGTGTAATAGTCAATTAAATCGCACTCGAGTTTTGATTTTCTCTAGATAAATCGAAACCTCTAGTGAGATTACTGTTGACTATTACACTTTTACTACGTCACACTACTTTCGACCAATAAAACGGTACGAAAGGACGTCTTTCAACCAATCATGGCCGCTTATCGCACAATTTTATCGCGTCCCTAGCATTTGTTTAATTTTATCGCTTCCCTAGCATTTGTTTATTTTTATGACTACCCTAGCATTTGTTTCTATGTTTGCCAACATTTCAAACTGCACTGGTCTGGCCGAAGCAGAAAATTACAAACCATTCCAGTCGATGCACAGCACTTTCAAATATGACTCGCATTTTGGCATTCAAGAACAAGAATTAATAAAGATCACTGGTCATATATGAAGAGCACCATTCGGAAATCCTGAATGAGTCCATGTACACCAACGAGTTCACTTCTTTTACGCATACGTCCAATATAACATCAACTGAACCACCAAAACATTCAAATTTGAAAATTGTGCTTTCAATAATTGTTTCTTTTAAAATTATCCATGTTTATTTTTTATTTCATCATCGTTAATTAAAACGTTTCTTGTTTATTTCATCATCCCTAATTAAAACTTTTCTAACACTTGTTTATGTATTTAGGTTATGTTTGTTATAGCTTCTGCTATATATTATGGATAGTCACGTATCAGAGATTATTTAATACTAAGATTTATTGAAAATCATCTGTCATGTGACGTTGATTACTGGGATCCGGATGATTGAAATGGTATGCAAATGTTTTAATAAAAATGAAACTGAATCAACAAAACCTTCTTGACTAGTAACAGTCCACAGAGTTCAATGATGATTCCATAGTTGGCACAACTGATACCGGTACAAGGAAACATCATCATAAAACACTACTGCCATCTAGCGTAATGTTGAGATGGTACAATAACACATTTGAAGACAGTTGTATTTTCGTAAGCCAATTAATATTTTATTGTACACTTTGTACACTTTATATAGCCTACTTTCTTCTGATCGTGTAATAGTCAATTAAATCGCACTCGAGTTTTGATTTTCTCTAGATAAATCAAAATCTCTAGTGAGATTACTGTTGATAAAATACTAACTTATAAACAAGGAATTGGTTAAGCCTGGAGAAGGGCAAGAACAAATGACATTCAGACGTTTCTATCTCGTAATACAGGAGAGTCGTTCCTATTTTTTTGTGTTGACTGAGCCGGATGTCAGTGGAGTTATAGTAAAGGTTGAATCTTCATGCTAACGTCCTGTTAGTTTGGTTATCGTGCGACAGATAGTGGCGGCAGGACAATCTAGTACAATGACATCTGACATAGAGGTGCGTAAGGAATAGATATGTGTTATTGAATGCCTCACTGCCGAAAAAATTACACCCATTGACATCCATGGACGTTTGCTGAAGGCGTACGGGGACCATACAGTGGATGCGAGCACAGTAAGGCCTGGGTACTGCGTTTCAACAGTGGCGAAAATGACAGTCTTCTGGGATAGGCGGGATGTGATTCTTTTGGATGCCCTGGAGCCTAGAGAAACTGTCAGTTCTGGCTAAGCTGAAAGCCTGAATTTCCAGAGTCAGGCCAGAGAAGAAAATTTTTCGCTTGCAATGCGATGAGGCCAGGTCCACACCGGTTTCACGACCACTGAGGCTAGACTGTCTTATCACATCCACCATACAGTCCGGACTTAGCGCCTTCAGACTTTCATCTCTTTGAGTTTATCAAAGATGGCCTACGTGGGCAGCAACATTTCCCAGACAAGGATGCTGTCATCGGAGCTGTAACAAAGTTGCTTGCCTCTGCTGGTTCAGATTTTTACGACCAACATTTACGTTGGGATAAACATGTTTTTTTTCTGTGCAATAGATTAAGAAAAATTATTCACTATTTTGTCATCCTACGAAATCACTTGTCTGTCCTTGCTTTACGACTGATTTACCTCGCATTAGTACAAGCTATATTACATTACGGCATTATAGGATGGGGTAGTGCTTATAGTACCTTCCTCATGCCAATAACTCAGAAATGAACAATAAAAATATGTCTTAATAAACCTCTTGATTATCCTTCAAGCTGCTGTATGCAGAATTTAAAGTATTTGACTTCCATCAAAATTTATAACAACGTATTATTGAATTTCGTACATAAAAAACCGAAATATATTTAGTTTATATTCACATAAATATAAAACCAAAAGAATACACAACATATGCTTGAGAGAACCTGAATGTACCACAACTGTAGCATATAATCACAGTAGCAACTTCAGTCCAAGGCCTTATAACATGGTAATAGCTAAATTTCCAAACATACAATTTGCTAATGCTCCTTATTTAAAAAATAAATCAAAAAATTCTGTTTAGAGAGAAATTTTGAAGTTCAATTGTTGTGATACCTTTGTTTTTTTTCTAATTTTATTCTTTTTTCTTTCTGTTTTTACTTTTTACTTCAATAAAATGTCTTAATATTATGTGGAATGCCCCCTGAGTACGAGTATGCAACTTACTCTTTCTGGGGGTGCTAGAGTGTTTTTATATAAAAATCAATAGATATCTTTGTTCTGGCGATAAAGTATTATTATTATTATTATTATTATTATTATTATTATTATTATTATTATTATTATTATTATTATTATTATTTGATATAGCTACATTTTTATTTATTTATTTTGCTAATAATTGTAACAAAATATAAATAAATAGAAAAAATTTAGCTCGCCCCTAAAAAAGAGTAGAACTTGTGCTAAGGGGCGGATTCCTGAATTAAAATTAAGAAGTAGGTATATAATACAATTTGTCTTATGCCTACTACGCAATAAGAATATATAAATTTAAATTTACAATTGTTCAATTTTTATAAAATCCATATATAACTTTTTAAATTTAATACTTGAACTATTAGAATTGACAAGATTAGGATATTTAAATATAAATTTGTTATATATTCTTGGGCCTAAATTACTACTATGATTAAATACTGTAGCAGTGCTGCATTTTGGTTTAAACAATCTTAAAGAATTCATACCTTTTGTTTCATAACTACTTACTTACTGGCTTTTAAGGAACCCGGAGGTTCATTGCCGCCCTCACATAAGCCCGCCATTGGTCCCTATCCTGAGCAAAATTAATCCATTCTCTATCATCATATCCCACCTCCCTCAAATCCATTTTAATATTATCTTCCCATCTACGTCTCGGCCTCCCCAAAGGTCTTTTTCCCTCCGGCCTCCCAACTAACACTCTATATGCATTTCTGGATTCGCCCATATGCGCTACATGCCCTGCCCATCTCAAATGTCTGGATTTTATGTTCCTAATTATATCAGGTGAAGAATACAATGCGTGCAGCTCTGCGTTGTGTAACTTTCTCCATTCTCCTGTAACTTCATCCCTCTTAGACCCGAATATTTTCCTAAGAACCTTATTCTCAAACACCCTTAATCTGTTCCTCTCTCAAAGTGAGAGTCCAAGTTTCACAACCATACAGAACAACCGGTAATATAACTGTTTTATAAATTCTAACTTTCAGATTTTTTGACAGCAGACTAGATGACAAAAGCTTCTCAACCGAATAATAACAGGCATTTCTCTTATTTATTTTACGTTTAATTTCCTCTCGAGTGTCATTTATATTTGTTACTGTTGCTCCAAGATATTTGAATTTTTCCACCTCTTGGAAGGATAAATCTCCAATTTTTATAGTTTCATTTCGTACCATATTCTGGTCACGAGACATATGTTTCATAACTATGCGAATACAATTCAAAATTATTTCGAAATTTATGTATGAATTTTATTAATACAATATAATAAATTTGTCTTATTGTAAGAACATTAAAGTCTAAAAACAAAAAAAGGATCGCATTATAAAAATAAAATGAATTAGGGAATGATTATTTAGAAAGTTATCCAATTATGTTAAAGATGATGAGGAGGTTTGTCGGCAACTGCGTCCCAGAGTTCCAGGCAATTGTACTGCTTCCGACTGCACAGAAGTTTCCAGCACCGGTAACATAATACGGGTTTGCCGGGTATCCTTGGAGCTTTTTCAACAGGCCAATGACGGTTGCGGGATTTTATATAGGAAGTCGTAGAGGGACAGGGAAGCCAATCAGGTGAGAAGAGGACGTGAGGTGGAATAATCGTTTGTAATCGCACATTATTGATTTCTATAAGTGATGTTATACTCGTGTGAAAGTTAATAACCTGCCTCACGACAGTCGGACGATTCTGGAAAGCGAAACAGAATTCGATACGGGCATTCGGCGGACGACTTCTAGAATTACGACATTTGTTCTCACACTACAGACATAAAGGATACAACTGTCACGCCACGTCATATTTGGTTAAGACTCTGCCAACTTTCGTGCTTCCTGCAAGGCCAACTTTTCTTTCTCTCTTTATCTTCCTCTTCATCCTCGTTTGTCATTTGTCACCAGAGTGCTGCATTGGAGTTAAATCGCTCGCTTGAACTCGTTCGAGTGTCGCACCCTCTAGTGAGATAAGATCGGTCGTGATACGCTCGTAATAAATAGAAGCACAGTACAAGGTAATCTCAACGACATGTCTTATCTTGTATGGAAGGCGACACACAATATACACATATGAAGAGTTCGCGGGAAAAACGATGAATGTCACAGTTTTGTTAAGGTTGATGTCATTATCTAATTCAATGGATCACTACGAAATTTAATGTTGTTCTTATGAAAAATGGTACAAAGGAGGATTATCACCACGAATACAGTAATTCTTTCCTTTATTTTCTATAGAAACAGCACTACATCTTGCAGTTATAGACTTAATTAGATCATTATCTAATCCTTAACAGAAATGTGACATTCATCGTTTTTCCCGCGAACTCTTATTATGTTTTGCTCATATGCTAAAAATAAGGCTTTATTTTCTCCGTTTATGACAAACGTTTAATAGAACAGTCAATGGAACGTACCAAAACAGCAACATGAAGTTATAAATGAAATAGTATGAAAACTTCGATGTAAGTAATTATTGCTAATTATAATTATTCAATATACATATGATTTACCATATATATAATTTGATAGGTCCATACATAGTGTTCCGCCTATATACTGCGACAATGTAGAAACGTTTTACAAAATATTATTGATAGCAGTAGATTAATAACAATATCAGTACAGAGATAACGTCACAGAAAATATAATAAAACTAATAATCATGCTGCACAACTGTTACAGAGGCAAAAACTGATACACTAATTATTAGAGATTATTATTATTCCTAGAAAACTTGATACGGTTCTTGCATTATCGTGATTGTGTTCTCCGTTTATAATAATTACATTTACATCCAATAACATCTATGAGATGTGGCAAAAATAAAATCACTCCTGTGTGGGGGGGGGGAAAGCATTTACCTACAACATTTATATTACATTTTAAAGCAAGTTTTGTAGTTGTACTATGGAGAGGTTAGTTAAACACTGCAAAGTTTTGAAATGATAAACATCTATGATGTTACTACACAGTTCATCACTGTAATAAGAACGAATGTCTAACGCTCGGCTTATACCGTTCGAGGATTTATCGCTCGCGACAATTTTACCTATCATGCATGTGCGCTCCTATCGGATTATGCTATGAACTACTTGGCGCTCGAGCGAAAACGTCCGATGCAGACCTCTGTTTGTCACCTTTTTCCTTTCCTTTCTGTTCTCTACTTCATTCTTCTCTCTTCTTTCTTCTTCTTCCCTTTACCTTTACTTCCTTTTCTACTTATCATTTCCTTCTTTCCATTTCTTTCTTTTCCTCTTACTCCACTTCTCCTGTTTTCCTGTTCTACTTCCTTTCAAATTCTTCCTGTTTATTACTCGTATTTTATTACTTTCTTTATATTCCTGTTTCCTTTTATTCTATTCGCCTCTTATTTCTCGTATGAAATTGACATCCTCTTCTATTTTTCTCCATGTCTCTTATTCTACTTTTTGCACTTTCTTATTTCTATCATCCATATCTTGTTACTTTTCTTGTCATCCCCGGTGATCTGGTGGTTACCATGCTAGCCGTTGGAGTTTAAAGGGAGATACATCCTTAACATGCCTTCCGCCGCGCAGGAGTTTAATTGGGGGTCTGTGTTCCATGTAGAAGGTTCCACGCAAATTGCATCGATCATTTCTCGTCTACGTTGAATTTCTACCACCACCACCACCACCACCACTACTCTTCGACCTATTTGTCTTTTCCTAATATTTCTCCTCTCCCCTTGTTTCTACTCCCTTGGATATAAAGTTCCCCTTTCATTTCTCCTCTATGCCGGAATTCCATCAATTCTCTGTTAGTTATCATAATCATTACAGATGAACAAAACTAACTGCCGCTCTCGCTCGCTGTGTTCGTTGCATTTGTCTTTCGAGTCTCTTAACTCTTGTGCGCTTCGAGTCTCGCTCATCATTCTCGAAATAGCATTTGGTCGACGTGGAAAGATTTCGTAACTTTGAATAACATACATAATTGAAATAAATAACATTAGAGACGTTTAATTGATACAAAAAGACAAAATAAAACAGTATCACAGTTAACAAAATGGTCTGGTTCTACTATCAGATATTACCTAGACCTATAGTTATATAAATAAAAAAAATCTAAACTAAATTTGAATTTCTAAGAAACATAAAACATTGCGTTAAATAAAGCGTCTTGTTTTACTTGAGATTGTATACTTGATCTCAAACGAAAAGGAATTTCTTAGCCTTTTAATAAGAGACTAGTAATTAAACAAAGATAGGGGAACGGATTAGTACACTGAAAGGTAGAGACGTTTCAAATAGGCCACTTGATTGTTTATACATAACGTCGTTGTTCCTGCAATAACTCCTATGTGACATATTTATCGATTTTCAGATTTTTGCTTTATTAAATAACTTAAATAGTGATACAGCAAATAATAAAATCTCCTATATGTAATTATATTCCTTTCTTTGGAATATATAAGAATCCACAGTCTCCTATATACGGCTGCCATAGGTTGAATAAATGTGTTTTCTCTTCCTACTGAAAAACATTAAATTTTGTACATAGGAGTTATTGCAGGAACAACGATGATATATAACAGTTGCTGAAACAAATAAATGTTCAGTGTGGTATAAACAACTGTGACGATTCGAGCCTACTTGACGTTCGAGAGTTGATCACTCCCGAAGTCCCGATGTCTCAGAACGTTTGCTTGCAACCAGTAAATGACAGACAATACTGTCATGAGAGTTTTCGACTTTGCAGGCGCTGTTAGTCTTGTATTCTCGCTCGTTGTTCAAATCATTATGGGTCCATCATAAACAATATTTACGTATGATGCCCGAATGATATAAAAGTTTCGACATGTTTCTGCTATAGAACTAGTCTTGAGGTCAAATGTTGAGAATCGAAGTAGGCTAAGTACAGGTGGAAGAAAACCTATCAAAAAATAGATTCGTACAAAGCAACCCGACAAGTGTACAGGTCTACTGGAAGTTGCGATGTGGGACGCTCAAGAAGAAGATGGAAAAATGACTTGTGCATTATGATCGGAATAAACCTACAATCCACCTTAGAGCTGATTACATTGATAATCATGAGATTATGTTTTCGACTATTTTAGAATAATCTCTCTATAGACATATTAGAACATATTAAGACACTGGAAAAGATTAAAAAACTGGCTCTCAAGTGTCGTCGGAAAAATTCACCATTAAAATGGGACACACTCAAGGACAGGAGAACGCGAATTCGATTATGCGCACTGTTCAAAACATACAGAGGTGAGCCTGCCTGGAGAGAAATAAAAAATATGTTGCAGCCGCCAAATTACTCTTCAAGGAACGACCACTCATATAAATTGAGGGAAAGAAGGCAGAGGACGGACACTGGAAAGTTTTCTTTTCTCAATCGTACTATCAGGGACTGGAATGCTTTACCTGCAGACTTACTAAAGGCTTCACCAACAAGCAAAAACGTATTTAAAATAGGCTTAAGGACTTAACTAATAGACGGTAATTATACACAGTATGTAAAGGATGTAAATTATATTTTGTTATTGAAGTGTTGTATCAGTGAAGAATTATGTTGTGTTAGTGAATTGCGTTGCGTCAGTGAAGTGTATTGTGTCAGTGAAGTGTGTTGTGTCAGTGAAACGTGTTCCTGTCAGGGAAGCTTTATAGTTTATAGTGGCAGTGCATAGTATTTGAACAGTGAAATGTTTTTGAAGTGTTAGTGAAATCAGGATAGAATAAGTGAAATGTGTCGTAGTTCCAGTGCAGTGAGTGAGTTGACAGCGAAATGAGTGTAATGTGGAAAGGTACTTGTGCAGATATGAACATATCATACTCGTGGGTTTTAGTTCGAATTTAGCTTTAAGATACAAATTACATTTATTTTAAATGTTATTTTAAGTGATCGTGCTTCATTTAATTTAGGATATTCCCTATTATTATTATTATTATTATTATTATTATTATTATTATTATTATTATTATTATTATTATTAATTATTGTTAGTATTAATTATTTGTATTAATTATTGGTATTATTATTAACTGTATTTTTAATTAATAAGTTTATTATTGTCTTTATTGAGTGTAATTAGTTACCACTGCCACCGCGTATATACCCATTGCAGTGTGAATACATACATACATACATACATACATACATACATACATACATACATACATACATACATACATACATACATACATACATACATACATACACAGGGCCGCCGAGAAGGGGAGGCAAAGGGGGCAAGTGCATATGGGCCCGTGAGCAGTAAGGGCCCGTCAGATTAAGTGAGTCTGACTACTTTTCTTTATCACGAATAATTATTATTCACAGATACATACCGGTACTATAAAATTTTATAAGAACATTTGTTACATGAATCTGATATTTAACCACTTCATTATGTAAATGTTTAACTTTTATATAATAGAATATCGGTTTCCCACGTTAACAATCATTGACACGACACTTGAGGGCTCCGGGATTTGCCTGAAATATGTTCCCGTCACTTGTACCGAACACGTTCAATTGGCCTGTCCTCTTAATTACCAACCACTGCCGGCCCACCGCAATGTGCTAGTGGACTCTCCCAAATCCAAGCCGCAGGATCACGTTTCCTTTTCAGTAGGGCCTACATACATACATTAGTTTTCCAAGGTCGCTCAATTTCACACCAACTTCAAACAAAGTTCTACTCCCTTTCTTAATATCTTCCAATGTTTCTGTCTCTCCTTGCGCTTCTCAGCTCCCGACTTATGATTCTACTTTCCATTGTCCACTGGTAACACTAATGAACAGAATTTCTAGAAAAACGACAACGAAAAGACGAAAGTTTCGTCACGAAACGTACTATGCAGGCCCTACTGAAAAAGAAGCGTAATATATTTTGCTAATGTGAAGTTTTGTTAAAAGTTTTCACTGTAACAAAAGTGTATATTCTTAGATTCGTATTTGTGCATGGGGTTATCTTTTATTTATTTTGCAAATAATTATTATCGTCAGAATAATTGAGGAGCGTTTTTGAAAAAGTCGATAGATGCAGAAATCAAGATTTTACAGAAATTACACTAAGTGACAGGATCTATCGAGTTTTTGAAAAAAATCTGGAAGGTTTGGTAGTCTCTACATACGGTATGAATCAAGTTTTGGTAAATCTGAATTCATAGATCGATTCCGGAGGTAGAAAACATACGATATCCATATGTAACTCACTATCGAAAATTTCTGCATCTATCGACTTTTGCAAAAACGCTCCTCAATTGGTAACTTGTCATTTTGAACTTTTTTTCAACGGGGCCCGAGCACAATATTGCACAGGGGCCCATAAATCCTGTCGGCGGCCCTGTACATACATACATAATTCACTATTGTGCAAGGAGTCCGATAGTTATTTCTTATCTAATTGGACTATTTTCCTAGACATTCTTCTTGGACTAAATTGAACGAACTAAATTATCAGTATCTTCAGACATAGCTCTGCCATCAACGACTCTCTCCTTAATTTAGGTACAGTTTGATGTTCCAATTGGCAGTACCATGTCTCTCTCCCTCTCTCTCTCTCTCTCTCTCTAGTAAGGTTCAAAGTTTAGCTCAAGATTCAATCTAAAAAGGAATAAGTTGAACTTGTTTCGGTAGCTCCCTTGTAATGAAGTCGATATTTTTAGCCCCTTTCTCTTAGATACGAAGAACAGCCGCACATCTGTGACCATCGCTGCAGATGCTGTCAGATCCGCGCTCCGCGGTGCGGAGAGCAGTGAAAGTAACGCCCCGTACAAGTGAAGTTAGGGGACAGAATAGCTACGTGGAACGACTAATTAAGAGTGCATGTAATTCAACACACATTAACATCCTACATCAGCATCTGCGTTTCAAGTTCAGCCAGGAAACTTCTAAGCAGTTATTAACGAGCAAACGAAATTTCGGGCTCTTGCGGTACGAAGTGAAATCTTTCGAAAGGGGTTTACGTTACTGCTACAGCTTCGTGGCGGTTACAGAACTTGCGGAGTCGTAACTTATTCACAGCTGACTGTGAGATTTTCTTTGTTTGAAACTAAATAGACACAGTGGATTTACCGTGGTTTGGAATTGACACGGCCTCTATCAAAACAAGAAGTCGCCAACTGATAAAACAAATTTTATCATGTATTAAGAGAAGAGAAGAGCAGACCAGAGCAGAGAAGAGAAGAGAGAAGAAAAGAGAAAAGAAGAAAGATTAAAGCGTCGTTAAGTAAACCGTATTTTTTTTTATTCGATTAGTGTTTCAAAATGTTATAGGTTTTTGAAATGCCTTTAAATATTTTATGAATTACATGCAAAGAAAGTTCGTAACATAATCTATGTTTAAAGCACTGTTTTAGTTCTAGTATACAGTATATTACTCTTTTAAGGAACAGTTACAATTTAGGGTCTAATAGTTCTTATAACAAATTAAATACTACACCGCTATGTGCTAAAATCAAACATTTTACAGCTCTTTTCTTGTTTTCATTAGAATATTTAGATTCTACCTCAAAAGTTAGATATTTATGTACTATCACACTGACATTTGTCAATTTGAATTTCAATAGTCAAATAAAATCAAGATTAACATTAAAAGTTAAATCCTAGAAACTCAGAACTTATTCATGTTGAATATTACACTTTTACTAAGTCATATTACTTTTGACCAATAAAACGGTACGAAAGGGCTTGTTTCAACCAATCATGGCTGTTTATCGCTTCAATTTTATCACTTCCCTAGCATTTGTTTTTATCACTTCCTTAGCATTTGTTTCTTTGTTTGCCAACATTTCAAACTGCCAATTCTTTACGGTATTATAAAACATGCTTTGCGATCGTCATTTGTTTCCCTCATAGTCGATTGAAAATGGCGGCTTCGTTAAAAGGTTTTGGTGAAGCTAACATTAGTGAAATATAATTTTATTAAGTGAATTAATAATTCAATTCAATTTATTAAGCCATTAAACATACAGTGATAGGCTTAGTCACAAATACAGAAGGGGGAAAAAAAACATACATTTGAAAATACACATGTAATTGAAAATAATAAAGTTTAATTAGAACGAAAACACAAAACATTTTGAAAATCTAAAAATTAACGAAAACACTTCACTCTTAATGTAATATTTGTAACTAAATGTAAATAACTTTATTTATTAAAAACAATTTCGCATGAATTTATGTTAAACTCATCTACGCAGTAGAAAGGAAAGTACCTATTTTCTTGTATTATTTCTTCTAATCTTTATATACTTACTTCTTTATTTCTTCTAATCTTTATATACTTACTTCTGTTTTTATTACCTCCCTACCATTTGTTTCTTTGTTTGCCAACATTTCAAACTACAAATTCTTTACGGTACTATATAGCGATCCTCATTTGTTTACCACATAGATAGTCAACTGAAAATGCCGGCTCAAATGTTTTGGTGATGCTAACATTAGTGAAATAGAATTTTAGTAAATCAATTAATATTTTATTGTATTAAAGTACTTTATTTCTTCTAATCTTTATATACTTTCTTCTAATCGTTTAATAGTCAATTAAATCCCACTCAAGTTTTCATTTTCTCTAGATAAATCAAAACCTCTAGTGAGATTACCGTTGATAATAAATAGTACCTCAATTGCTAGAGCGGATAGTTGGAAAATTTCCCCAATATATTTTCGCTTTCCCTGGACTAAGTCGCTACTTTCCCCGATTGTTCTGGGCTTGGAAACTCAAGCCTCATCTTATGCAGTGTTCCCTCGAAGTTGTGCGAAGTTTGACTACTGTATCAGTTGAAAGAAGAAGCTCTACGGAGCCGAGGAGGAGGGGAACAGACTGGTTACGGTGTTGGAATTTGAACTGTTTGGAGAAGCCCGTATGTTACCAAGATGTGGTAAGGAGTGGGGAGTTTAGATTGTGTGGAGGGTATGAAAATGGAAGACGATATCCCCTGGAATGTTCGTACCTAGGCGACATCCTGGTTTCCCGGACTACGTATATCCCCCTTGTTCCTTGCACTAAATCTCCTGAATCGTTTGCAAACTGTGTTAGCATTCCGCACAGCAGCACTATCTTAACCAAGACAATGTAAATGCTCTTACGAGAGGCACGGGAAGTTCAGCTACTACCCTCTACAACTATATATATATGGGGAATTTTCATTAAACAGTAGAACTCAAACTTAAAATCAATCTGTACTTGTCCAGAGAATAATCCTTGATCTTGTCAGGTAATTTATTAAAATTTCACCTACTATATGAAATCCGTACCTACAGTCTTACTTAATCGACAATTTGGGATATTGGAATTGTATTTGTTCCCCATATTATAATAATCATAATATTTTCTCTAAAGTCTAAATCGTGTATATCAGTCTTAGAAATTAATCTTCCAATGTATAATGTAACTGCCATTATAACAAGTTTTTAAAATGAAGAATTGCCACGAGCATAAAGATCCGTTTTGCAAATTACAAGAATGACTTTTTTCTATAACATCAAGATTCGTCTAATGTCATCGGCATGACCCTATGACCTAAAAGAATACCTAATGTGACCTAAAAAAGCGCGTAATATTTTTTATTAATTGGTGCATATTTACTGAAACATGTTTTTTTGTTTTAAGACCATAATTGATTGCATATTTAATAATGTTTTAGGACATGAATTTCCGGACAACGCTGATTATCCTTCTCCTGCCCATGGCGCATTTCACAATTACTGTCATATGCAGCAATTTCAAGTAATCAAACATGTCATCATGGTTGTTTCTACAGATCGCCGACGGCAATTGGAAAATGAACGAGCAAGAGACTACACGGAATTTCCGCCGTTCCGATCACGGAAAAATAATGGTAGTGGTTGCTACAATAGTTACACAAAATGTGTACTGCGAAAGTGTGTGTAATTTTAATATATTAAAATATAAGCTTTCTACATATGATATAATATGAAATTTTAAGTGATAGGTGCTTGGGGTTTGGAGGGGAGATTAGTAACTTATGTACTCTCTACAGGCACAAAGTCGAGATACAAATTGGTAACTTGGAGGCAGAATTTTAATCATTATTTTGTTTTGTTTTTCTGGAAAGAAGATTGATGATCATTCAGTAATTCTGTACTTCATCAAAGCTGAGTAAAATATAATATTTATTAAATTACATAAGTTAGGTCAGATGCAACAGTGTTCATGAGTAAGATAGTTATATATAATATTTATATTAGGTAACTTTTAGACTAGATCATATATGTAACAGATAGGTCATCGCTCTGTTAAAATCGGCAGCACTTTGAAGAGAACAACCGCCAGGATCGCCACCGGTGCGCCGTAAACGAACACGAAATGGCAGTACAGTCGCTAATCCAATTCAAATGGGAATTATGACATGACTCCTTATGTAACAACTAGATGGCAGCGTAGTAAACCTGACAAAAGTTGTTAACGACAAAGCCTATAAGGCCGACCTATCTGGGTATATATGATCTAGGCTTTTAGCATTTATTGTGCATTTGTAATATTTACAGAAACTGCACATTCTTTAAATGTAAATGTGAATGCTTCTTTCCCAATTTTGATACAAACGTATGTTCAGGAAGTTATTTTAGAGGCCTAACAATATTAATTTTCTATGAACTTTGTACAAACTTGTATTTTAATGGTTAATCTAGGCTACTTTTTGAGGCTTTTACTTACAAATCGCTTTTAAAAACCCGAAGATTCATGACCGCCATCATTTATGCCCGCCATCGGTTTCTATCCTGAGAAAGATTAATCCAGTCCCTACCATCATATCCCACCTTCCTCAGATCCATTTTAATATTATCCTTCCATCTACGTTTCAGCCTCCCAAAATGTCCTTTTCCCTCAGGTTTTCCATCTAACACTCTATATACATCTAACACTCTATATACATTTCTGAATTCATCCATACCTGGTATATGCTCTGCTCATCTCAAACGTCTGGATTTAATGTTCCTAATTATGTTAGGTGACGAATACAATGCGTGCAGTTCTGCGTTGTGTAACTTTCTCCGTTCTCCTGTAACTTCATCCCTCCTAGCCCCAAATATTTTCCTAAGCACCTTGTTTTCGAACATCCTTAATCTCTGTTCCTCTCTCAAAGTGGGGCTCCAAGTTTCACAACCATACAGAACAACTGGTAATATCTGTTTCACAAATTGTAACTTTCATTTTTTTTTTAAAGCAGTCTGCTTCTCAACCGAATAATAGCAGGTGTTTCCCATATTTATTCTCCATTTAATTTTCTCTTGAGTGTTATTTATATGTGTTACTGTTGCACAAAGATATCTGAATTTTTCCACCTTCTCAAAGGATAAATTTCCAATATTTCGTACTATGTTCTGATGTATCCTAATGTAAACATGAATTACTTACAGTGACCGCAAGGCATCCTGCTCACTGTCTGCCATTTATTTAGACAAGTAATATTGCAAAAATCTGATGTCATAAACCACAGTTTATAAAGCAAGGACCTTTAGTCATTTTTTCGATGCTAATATGAATGTGTTTGTTAGAGGTATAATTAATGAGAAAATGTTACATTTTAGCGTAACACGAAGTTCAAGAAGTTTCTCCTAGATGTTGCACATGTCAAAGCGCACGGGTGCTGACATCTGGCAAATTGTTGATGCAAATATGCGTTTTTAAAAGTTATAATATTAATTAGAAAATGTTACATTTTAGCGCAACAAAAGTTCAAGAAGTATCCGCTAGATACTGTAGATGTCAAAGCGTACGAGTGCTGACATCTTATAAGTGTTGCATAAACTATTTACAAATGATTAAACGATGGAAATCATCTGATATGCAATTGCAAGGAACACCAACAAGATCATTCAATCTACATGTAAGTGTTATAACCTATTAACTATTTCGTATATAAATTTTTAGGTATTGGAGATATATTTTGGTACATAATCTAATATAATGTGTATATTAATAATTTATATCTTATTTACAAAATGAAATCTAAATAATATCTTTAATAACTCAAAATGAAATGCAGTAAAATGTTACAAAGTAATAAAACCATATCCTTAATGACAAAAATAACAATAAAATACAAAACAACATTTTAAGAACATTTTTAACGGATCTTATGGTAAGAAACGCATTATATTGGGAAAGTATAGTACATTTATATTTAATCAAAATGAGTTTGTTCATAGTCTATTTATAATTATTTAAGATTCACGAACTTTGTTAAGAAGTAGGCCTAAGTTTGTAGGAAAATAATACTATAGTTTTGTTAAAAAAAATGATATTTACTCAATCATATACCAATTTCTGAGAATTCGCCACGCTGTTGAGTACCAACTTGGTATAACACGTTTTTTTATCTGCCACGCAGCTGACTTCAATTGCTTACAGGCTCGCACAATGATTACATGGTCCATATCATAATCCATTTTGATTCCTGAATCTTCTGAGCGTCCTGCAACAATCTTCATTATATTCAGAGTAAAACTGAATAAGACCATTTCGCATTTTTAGAAGAAAACTTATTAATTTCAGGTATGCATTTGGAAACAAAAAAAAATCACATTAACTCACTGAAGAATAGCTTTAATTCCAGTTTTTACATATCTTTGCAATACCAAAACCAGTGAAACAATTAAAATGTGAGATTCTTTGAAAATAAACCCCATTCTTTTAAGAACAAAACTATATTACAATTTTTATCTAAAATCACTTCCTAACGACGTTAGAGAACTTTAAACCTTTCTTTATTTTTGAATGAATATATATATTCCTTTTCAAGGAAAGAGATGTTTAGAAATCATTATAATATAATTATACTCAGGTGATAAAATGTTGGTAAAATGAAAAAAAGAGAGCTTTTAGGCTATGTTTAACGTATTTTGCAATAGACGTGTCCATGTAGAAGAATCAAGTATTTTTTCCTTTACATGATTTGCTTTTTTATTACTTGGTTATTAATCACGGGATAAGATAGAACCAAAGATATAAAAAAATTGACAAACTTTGAAAGACTTCCGCTAGTTCTCAATAGGTGGCACCATTATTGGGGAGGTTAAAGTGTCGGGGAAAATGATGATGTACCTCAAGCATAAATTATTCTCATAGTTGACAATATCAGGGGTTTGCAGTTAAAACCAGTGTTATTTTATAAACAGTGTAGAGTGGGATGAAAAATTGAATTATATAATGCGGATATATTCATGTCCGATTGGCACACTTTGCCATCTGTTCACAGACGTAATAACTAAAGAAGTCACACGCCAACAAATTATCGATTAGTATCGATTAGTAGGTTGAAATCTTTGAACGTCAGTATACTATTCTAATTTTCTTTTGTAAATGGTATATTTTGTCTTTTAGACAATACGTATTTAGGAAAAGTATTTAATAATAATAATAATAATAATAATAATAATAATAATAATAATAATAATAATAATAATAATAATACATAGGCCTATTTTCATCCGTTCTTGTTCATTATGAGACTAAATTTCGAACTTCGGACTTCCATAGACAAAAAGTTTTAAGTGACTGAGTTAAGATTGAATCTTTGGTCTGAGATGGTGTTAAGGGTTTAGATACAGCTTACAGCAGTAACATTTTTGGAAATATTAAACATTTTTTTCTTCCACTACTGTATCTTGTACAATAATGAAAATTGGTATGTGTAAAACATTGTCCTTCTGATATATGAAAAAAAAAAATTACGATTAAAAAAAAAAATATATATATTTTTTCAAAATTCAAAATGTTGGCAGTTCACTGTGCAATGATGAAGCGTTTCCCTCATAACTCATACACTTGTTAACTTTTTCATGTTCTCTTTTATTTTATTGCTGAAACTCATGTTTACAATGTCATGTTAGTTCAACTACATTCCTTAATAAATATATATATATTTTTTTTATTTTGTGTTAGAAGAAAACATTGACATTTGACCATTTTTAAAATGAATTTATTTTTTATCAGACAATCTCTCAAAGGTAGAGAAGTGATTTTGCATCATATTGTAGATATGGCATGCATAAATATACACAACAAATTTAATCACAGAATGTTGGATAGTTTCTTAGTTATGTGGGAAACGCTTCATCACTACACAGTGAACTGAAGTTTGAAAAAAAAAATGTAAATCATTTTTTAAAATAGGAAACATACTTTTTCATATAGCAGAAGGACAGTGTTTTACACATACTAATTTTCATTATTGTACAATATATAGTAATGGAGGAAAAAAAAAGTTGAATATTTCCAAAATTTTACTGCTCAAAACTGTTCATATTACGGAAAAGAATTTCACGGATCAAACAATTTCGAAAATACTAGGTAGCCTATAGACCCTATATTTTAAACAAATAACAGAATCGTTGTAGAAATTCTGATTGTATTGCAAAGATTGTAAGGAAATTCAGAATTAAAACGGCAATATTATTAGACAAAAATAAATCAATGTTTTCTGCATAACATTCAGTGCATATAATATTATCGTTTGGTATGAGATGAATACAAACACAAAAGTTTAATAGCATCGCCAGTAACAGTGATTCACACAGCCAGCATTGAATTGTCCTCTTGCTCGCGGAAGCCGCATATATGTAAATTGTTTATTTGGATTGAGGGAGGAGGGAATTTATTCAACCCACCTGCTACAGTTGGCAGGTAATATAATTGGTTATTCCTGCTATCGCTTACCACACAATAGTGAAATTAATAAATCTGTAATCACTGAGATGGAAGGAAACCTTTCACAGGAGCGCAAGGATCTCAGCAACAGAGACAAAAACAAAATCCTTCCAATTCTCTCCAATTTAGAGCGGAAATATATCAATTTATCAACGGATGGAAAGTTAATTAGTCAAAACATCAAGTTTGCTACTCTAATTTACATCATTCCTTCGCATAGATTCATCGAGGTGAAACTAATAGACGTACATTAATTTTGGAATTATTATCCTACATTAAAAGGGATTAGTGAATGTGGTTTCATTTTAGACGCAGCGGCTAGGCCGATATTTGAATTCCTGTTGCAAGGAAAAATGATTGTGTAGTTTAACGTGCAGTAGAAATTAAAGTTTTGAATGAAATAATGGTCGCCTTATACATGGTGTTTCCGAGGTGGTGTTACAAACTTTCAGGGATGATGGCGAAGGGCACATGTATCAATTTGAGATAAAGAACCCTGGTCCGGAAATGACCGAGTCGAAAGTTACAAGCAAAAATAGTTCTGTGGAAATGAAATAATTTTATTCCTCTCGACACCTTATTTATTTGTATTTATCTGTACATCTTACACATACTGTATTCATCTCACGTTGTTTACGTTGTCTACTTACACTATTCCATTGAATGCGCTGTCTGAGGGATGGGGACACGAAACTACACTAAAGCAATGCTGATAGCGTAATGTGTAACGGACATGGTCGGTCCTGATATGCACGTCTGTAGACAGCAGTGTATGCGTACAAGTTGCAGTGTCCAGTCGATCAGTCCTAGTGAAATGGAGGAGTACACGAGAGCGGAATAAGCAGACCTGATTTTCGAATACGGATGAGCCAATGGGAACAGTGGACAAGCTCACAGATTGTATCGGGGCAAGTACTCACATAGAAGACATCCGGGCCCATTCCATTTTTCCACGACTGTTCCAAAGGTTAAGGGAAGGAGGGCACGTGGTGCGAAATTACAATTCCATTTCCACATAACTATTTTTGCCTATAACTTTCGACTCAGTCATTTCTGGACCATGGTTCCTGATCTCAAATTGATACATGTGCCCTTCCCCATAATCCTTGAAAGTTTGTAACACCACCTCAGAAACAACCTGTATATTTCGAACCCTTTCTAATGTTAATATTGTCAGGATTTTCGCAATGCAAGCATCCATTTCTACAATGTCCATTCGATGTTTTATTCTGTCTGTAACGGTCCAATTCTCATAACTATACAGGGTGTTATGAAAAAAGCTTCCAATATTTAGAGAAGAGGTAGTATACATCAAGACAAGAAATAAAAGTCCTATGAACATGAGTCATAAAATTAATATCTTCTGAGAAATAACCAAATGTTTACCATTGCTGTACGAGCAGCATATCTTCCACTGTAAGCTCTTTGGCAAAAAGACACATAATGAGCGTATTCCGAATCTCAGCGCTGAACAATCTGATGGCATCACGGTGTTCCGAATTTCACCGATGGAGTCACTGATGCTCCACCGGTGTCGCACCGGTGCCATCAGCTTGCAGAGGTGGTGGCAGTCTCTATCAGCCGCCATCAGTGAATCTGATTGGTTCTTGTTTAGGGCGGGAATTAGCAGACGAATGACATCGTGCACTGTTGTGTCATGGCGGTGTGTTCTGCTTTAGTTCTGTGTATTGTTTGTAATGAGCACAACGTAAAAACAATATGTTAATGGCGTATGAGCGAACATGTCAACGGACCAGTTATTACTACCGGTTCAAGAAATAAATTGTTTATGCTCTCTTTTCTTTGAACGATATGGCAGTACGGAAATTTCGCTAAATTTTGCTAGCGTAGCAGATACAACAACTTATACAGTCGCCATGACAGCCATCGATCCTTCCAGCAGTTTTGTTCCTATTTCGCTGCAGCGTGACGTCATTGTTGTCCACCGGTCCGTTGAGATTCGGAATACGCTGATTGCAACAGTTTGTCACTGCGTATTGCACAGCATACCTTTGTTTGTGATTTATCAAGAAGACGCTTAAACAGACGGCAGTACGTTAAGGCCAATTCACAAGGGAATAATTTACAGAAGTCAAGTGCTTGATAAAACTCGACTCTCCCCGTGTGATATGGTCGAGACAGTCAAGTTGTGACTTGGCGGTCAAGCAGAATTTGAGTTGCTGACTTGTAAACTTTTATGTCCACTTTCCCGTCACGTGATCTACTTGACTCCACCACTTTCCTAGTCTGAATGCTAACTTGTAGCAACTTGCAAGCAGATATTGTGGATAGTGTGCGTGTATGGTTTGTTTAAATTAATAGCTAATTAATTTAGGTATCGAATTTGATATTAATTTCAGTTTCACACCCCACATTTTAACAATTGAATCAGTCATTTAAGAAAGGGCTCAATGACATGTTTTTTAAGAAAATGGTTTCTTCACATATATTAGTGCATATTGGGTAGATACATGATTCTGCATTAAAAGAGCTCATTTTCACTCAATAACATTGGTTCTATAACTGTCTTAATATAGCATTAATTTTAGAAGTGGCTCAACTCCTGGAATTGAAGCCTTTATAAAGTGAATTTGCCTTGACACCTAGTGAAAAACATAAGAATAATCTGGTAACAGTTGGTTACCAGTTACCAGTTCCAGCTGTTTTAAATAAACATGGCGTCTCTTGGAGGGAATGCAGTTATTTGTAATGAGAAGAAAAGAAAGAAAGGTATATGTAATAAGCAAAACTTTAAAAGTGGAATATGTAGAAATCATTGCAAATGTTTCAAAAGAAGGGAGATTTATTGTAAAATTGGTATCAACTGATGATATTAAGGAGATTAGTAGATGGAGGCAGAAATACCACAAAAGAACCTGCATGACAGCAGAAGCACAATCGAAAGAAACATCCCGTGATTATAAAGTGAAACTGCAACCAACAATGTTCAATGAATACAAGTATGACTCAAAGAACCCAGGGAAAGCATGTGTTTCAGCATTCATCGGAGGTTTGACAAGACACACTTTTGATTTGAAGATATCTGCTACAGATATTGTGAAACTTCCGGATCAATGTGCCTACAGTGAAAAAGTTCCCATTAACGTTAAAAAGACTGAGAATTTGTCTAAATTAATATGCTACATACCAGATGAACGCTTATGGTTTTACAGGGATATTGTAGCTTGGCCTACTAGCAGCAAAAGTATTGATGATGCATAAAGGATATTAAATTTATTGTTCATTTTTACTGTTGTTCTTAACAATATATTATAATTTTGACACAATATTTTAATGTTTGTGTTTCTGTGATTATGAATATTAGAATTATTTCAGTGAAATAAAATATTAGTCAAAATAGAATTCAATTTTCATAATTTTATTCTCAAAATAGGAATTTTCTTTTGAAAGGGCTCAATTCCACAATTTTGAATCAGTATAACAAATTATTTGAACAAACTTTGCTTGTGTTTCATATATGCTAATGCTAAAACCATTGATTATTATAGGATAGGTATGTAACTTTGTATCAAATATTGCCATGTTTTTATATAATCAGTTTTTTCTTCCTCCAGAAAAACTGGAATTTGCCCCATTGAGCCCTTTCTTAAGTGAGTGATTCAATTACTAATTCTGCTTACAAATCACTTGGATTTGTAATTCAAAATTATTCAAGCAACCAATTGTTTTTAGGTTAGGCCTACACCTGGTTAGAAGCAAGTGGAATATGCTACAATAATTTGGAATCCTCGTTGCATAAACAACGTTCATTCTATCGAGTTGACACAGGATAAATTCCTTAGATTCTTATGTTATAAGATATTCAATATATCTTGTTCATGCCAGTTCCCAACTAGATTGAGATGAATTTTTGGTTTCCATGCGCTGAATGACACAAGAACGACTTACTCGATATTTCTCAGAAAAAATATTAAAATAATACTGGTTCTGTTGAAATATTCAAACTAATTCTATTTCATATCCCTCCAAATATATATATATATATATATATATATATATATATATATATATATATATATCCAAGAAATTTGGTATTTTATATCTCTAGCTCGAGACAAACATCAGAACTTTTCCCTTATTTCGGCCCTGCAATTTATCGTTTTATTAAATTTCTGATTTTTTAATCATAATAAGCAACATCACTTTCATGTATTCATTTATTTTTTTTGTTGCTAATGAGATGCATATGAAGAGTCCACTGCAAGAATGATGGCTGTCATTTGAAATACATTTTGGAGGAGAAGCAATTGAAAGTTTGAAATGCTTAGCGCTCAAAGCTTAACTGTGATTTTCCGATACAACTGGACAATGACTTTCAGTGTTAATGCCATATAACTCTGTATGTACATTCTATATATCTTAAGTTATGCATTGACAGTCTTGGTTCATTTTCGACAAGAAAGTGACATCCATCATTCTTACAGTGGACTCTTCATATATTAGCACCTATTTTATAACTGCTGTCCATGTGAATAATTATAAACTATATTTATGTGAAGGTGCTTTGATGGGCATTTTAGCCTGTGCAGCCTACCTACTTTCCCATAAATCATAATAAATAAATAAAAGTAAATATATAGACCCTATTTTTGGAAGTATATGAGCTGTACGAACTTCCGTGGAATATACAATACGAGAAAACTACAATAACAATAAAAATTGAAGTTAAACAAGAGGAAATTAATTCAGAAAATGTTGACGAAACTTAAGAAGATATCTAAAACATTAATGTAGAAGTGGTCCACAAGAAGGTACAAGAAACTTAAAACAGTGTACCTTTAAGCATGCAATATTCAGCGCATATTTTTAAAGTACGAAATATGGTTTCAAGTTTAGTATCTCCGTGTTATCACAAATATGGTGTCAAGTTTAGAGGCTTCAAGCACTTAACTCCTGTAAACTATCCCCGTGTGAATCAGGCTTTAGAGTTCGTAATCGTATTACTTCAGTATTACTGTACCAATCAGATAAGTTAGTTTCGTATGTGTTGAATTGGAGCATGTTTTGTTTCGTGCCCAAGAGCTCACAGATAACCTGTTGTTACAGTGATGCTAACATGCTCCTATTCAACAGATACGAAACTAACTTACCTAATTGGTACAGTAATAATGTACTGCAGTAGTACTCTAACATACTGCCGTCTGTTTAAGCATCCTCTTGATACAATCACAAACAAAGGTAGGCCCTATGCTGTGTTAGGGTACGTACACGTCGGAGCAACGATAAACGATAAAAGAAACGACCTAGCGACGCTTTGGTATTATCAAAGAATCAAGTGTTCATATCGGAGCAACGAGGACGCGGGAAGCGAACATTTTGATTTATCAGTAGAAGATATTCTATACATCCACTTAATGAAAGAAGATATATAGAAAATAGTATAATCTGCTAGGTTCAAGGTCAAAAATTGAACCCGTTTCTCATCCCAAAGCTAGTATAAATTCATTGTGATGTGATTGGTTCTTGTGGCCACATAACGTATCACGAATAAATACACAACTGATCGATTTGTCAATATCCATGATAATTAATTTAATATGGCGAAATAATAATAAATCGATTAAAACTCGGACATATTGATAACCACCGGTCATTATACAGATTAATATTATCTTAATCAGAGATCATATGAACTACAAAAGCGAAGAAAATGGAATTTTTCTTTTTCGTCGCTTTTATCGTGTACCTTCGCTTTATCGTTACTCCAATATGCACACCTCAATAATGATGCATGCTTCAGTCCTCTCTGATATAGCATCGCTGCTTCTTTTTGTCGTTTATCCAACGTGCACGTACCCTAATACGCAGTGACAAACGGTTGCATTCTATAACCTCTTGCCAAAGAGTTCACATTAGAAGATACGCTGCTCTTGCAGTGATGGTAAAAATTTGCTCATTTCTCAGAAGATATAAATTTTAGGATCCATATTTGTAGGACATTTATTTCTTGTTTTGATGCATACTATCGTCTCTATAGTCTAAATATTGGAATCCTTTTTCTTTGGAACATTCTGTGTGTGAGAATGCGTTTCACCACTCTGTTAATGATCTTCTTCTTAGTTCCTTTGGACAGATCTTTACTAAAAATACTCACTTTTAACGTCAGAATAGCCTGCATTTCGACATTCTAAATTTCATATTTAGGCCTACACGTATCAAATTGTTTTCCATTATGAATCTCAGATACTTGAACACCCTTACAAATCTTATAGCACCATGTTCTCTAGTCAGGTCTCGACTCTCTTCTCTCATTGTCAAATACTCATTTTTCTGTAGATTGATCTTCAGCCCAGACTGTTCATAGGTGTTCAAGAGAATTTTAATTATTAGTATTCTACATCTTACAGCTCCTGGCTAATGATTACTTAATCATCATGACAGAGTGCCTATATATTTCACCGCGACCTTAAAATTTGATTATTGTGCATCTTACGTTTGATTCTAAAAGTAAGCAAGAAGGATTTTAGTTTGAATCAAATTTCTACACATTTAAAGAACAAATCTAAAATTCGTTTCTATCATTTATTATCATAACACACTGCTCTTTTAAATTGACTGAGCATACTGAGAATTAAATCAATGTTTCCTAAAACACGCTTTGAAATGTTGAATAAAACACAATTTTTATCTCAAAAGAAAGCAAAACAAAACGAGCAAAATTATATTAATCTTTTTTTGTTTGAAATATCTCAAATAATAATCTCTTGAAATTAACCACATTACTTAGTTAAATCTGTATAATTTGATGTGGAAAGACAAGTCAGTAAGTAATTAATTTTAAATAGCATGCAAAACGATCGTAATGTACATATGTTTGTAGATGAACAACATTTTATTGCAACCTTTGAATATGAATTACAATTGAAGAGTGTGATTCTAAAACGCGTTAAGTCCATTTTATGGAATGACTGAGTTATTTAACCACCGATCTACCGACTGAGCGAGGTACATGCGGGGAGGTGTCAGTTGAGTTCCCGTAAACATGTTGACGAAACATTAATGTCAGCTGCATCCAGGATTTTTAAAATGTATACTTCAGTTGCGTCAAGGGTTTTTGAAATATATACTTCAGTTGCGTCCACAGCTAACTGCCGGTTTAGGATGTTATGTTAACTTCTTAAAACTTAATATAATCCAAGGACGAGTTCTACGACAAGACAAGACAAAACTAAGCACTGTATAGAATGCGTTCTGCGACGTCATGTACAATGTAAAAGTTAAATTGGAAATACGTAAGAGTTATTAGTTGTGCACGAGCCATGGAGTCAATGACGAGTGAGACGGGGAAGTCTTTATTTGTGATCGATGGATTCAAATTTAGACATCACAAGCATGACTGAATATATATATATATATATATATATATATATATATATATATATATATATATATATATATATATAAATACCATCTGACGGAAAGGGGTTCAAATAAGATGATCAGCGACCGACATCGTGGGCGGTGAACATTAGAACTACGTGTTAGGTAGATTACCCAGAGTTCTCTATTTATCCGTTCGTTCGAGACGAACAGACGATGCTCGAGAAGACAAGATAGCAGCCAGAAATTTGCTAATGAGTGGATATAAAGTGATACTAATTGTGTGTATTAAGTAGTGTATGTTAAACAGTCATGTTTATGGACGTTGTAAAAATAGTGCTGTTGAATGTATTGTAAAATAATATAATAAATTGAACTAATAGGTTCTGCAGACTTTTCCATTGCGCTGTACACTAAATACCCAAAGAATACAATCCCAATTATCTAACCTTTTGCTTTATTTTCTGTCTCTGTTTGGTCATATTGTAATTGGGTAGTGTAAAATAGATCCTCTCTTTTATCTTCCTGTTGGCTCCGGTAAGAATTTAGTGGAAGTTGGTGTGAGAAATAAAAATGAAGAGTCCACTGCAAGAATGATGGATGTCACTTTCTTGTCGAAAATGAACCAAGACTATCAATGCATAGCTTAAGACATATAGAATGTACATAGAGAGTTATATGACATTAACACTGATAGTCATTGTCCAGTAATGACTGAAAAATCACAGTTAACCTTTGAGCGCTAAGCATTTCAAACTTTCAATTGCTTCTCCTGCAAAATGTATTCCAAATGACATCCATCATTCTTGCAGTGGACTCATCAAATGTAAATGTTTTATTTTAAATTGGGTTAGTTGAGAATATCTGTGAGGGTGGGAGGGAAGGAATATTTTCTGCATAGTTTAAAATTGTCATCACCAGGTGCGCTGCTGAATGCATGGAGTAATTAGTTTTTGTTTTCGCTACTTGGTGCTCTGCTAGATGTAATAAATTCTCCACCGTCCAACAATGGCAGCAAGATCAGTTTCTAAATTAGCGCCTCTAGCATGTGTTACGGGAAACTCAGTAAGTTTCGCATCCTATTATATATTCATCCATGTCGGAAGAATCTACAAAACAATATTTCGCATTGGGAATGCTGCATGAAATCTTGTAAATGTTTCATAAAGTTAAATGTTTAATATGAAATCATTGAAAACAATCTAGAACACAAAACAAACCAGACCAAGTCTTAGGCAAGAGTCTTATCTGACAAGTTTCGAATTTTATCGCAGATTAAAAACCTACATTAATACACTTAACATGCTTTTAAACATAAAATTACTTAATTTGACAGTATCTGAGCACATTTCGCATTTATCGTGATTGCGAAAATCTATCTCTAATAAGCATATATGTGTACAAATCATAAAAAATGGTCAAATGGACTGAGTGAGTTTTATGATTATACTCTTCAATTAGAATTGGAAACACAGCTACTGGATAACACAGTTATGAAATAAAATTTATTATAAATAACTAGCCCGTCTTTTTATATATCCTCAAAATACTAAAAAGAATTGCAAAATAAGTTACATACATTACAATATAAGTACGTCGCTACCGTAAAACGCATTTGCAAAGCAAAACAAGAAAAAAAAACATTTAAATAAATTTCTTACAAAGTAATAGCTACACCATTGCTGCTATATGCTGTGAAACGAGAGCACTCAATTGAATACAAAGAAGAAAAATTGAAAGGCAGAAACGGAGTTCCTGAAATACGTTGCGTGATATACAAGCCGAGATAAAATCAATAACGCTACTATTTGCCAGGAACTAAAAACTTTTAAAATGAATGATATAAAAGATGAAAAATACAAAATGAAAAGAACGTAGTTTATGAATGCACCATATTAGAGCTGCTAAAAGCCATGACCTATATAAACCAATATAGCAGAGACGTTGGACATCCTCGAAAGAGATTAGAAGACATACATTTCTTATAAAAGAAACGAACCCTAAAGGATCACTTCTGAGCAGTACGATGAGGAGTATTCATTTTGTTCATTGTTGAAACAGTATTTGCACAATATGTCTTGCTTGGAAGACGCAACTCAAAGCATCTCTGATAGAATTAGACTAACTCTAATTTTGTTATGTTTTTTTCCTTATAATATGAACAAAAGGAATACAGTAAGTTTGCATGCACAATTTGAAAACGCAATGAAATCACAAACTTTGTGAAAAGCGGACAGTTTTAAATCGGTGAAGATAATATTGTATTAATTTTAATCAAAAGATGGCATATTTTGAATACTGAATGACAATCCTAGATTTTAAGAAATCATCCTATTATTTCACAATTATTTATTAAATTTGAGAAGTCGGAATAAATCTACGATCTAAGTTACAGTACATATAATACAATTAAGTGTGATGTCTATCAATGGTAATTTGAAGCTCTTTCGCTAGATTTATCAGTTGGGGAAGAGAACAAATGATTTTTATCACATTTGAAAGAACAATCATTTTTCCTATTGCTTGTTCATTTTAAAATATTTTTCTGCAGGTATATGTTCCAGAATTCAAGTTTTCATTTTATTTGTATTTAATAATAAAAGAACTAATGTACAATTACAATTCAAGATTTCATACTTTAACGGCAATTGGGTAGTACAGAATAATTTGGGTTTGTTTAGACTACTCTTTATGTTTACTGTTTCCTAAGTTTCGAAACTATAAGGATACTTCAAAAAAACTTTCGTACAATCTTATCTGTGAGTCAATGATATGAAGGGTTCAGAACCATATTGGGCCAAGCGTCATTTACTAAAACCGTACAAAACAAGGGTTAAAATGAAGTTATTACCATAATTCAGTGGAAACATATAGCAAGTAATATAAAGTATACACATTAAAACTAAATGATATGTCAATATTCATTAAACTGTGGTATTCACTTAACTTTAACCCTTGCTTTCTCCATTTTTAACAAATGGCGCTTGGCCCACTATGGCTCTGAACCCTTCATATAAGGTAGCCTGCTGAGACTTAGAGAGACATTTTACTCGTAATCTATAATCTGATGGCTTTGGACATTGCCAGTGTTAGCTTGCTGTCAGTATGTGAATTTTCTGCCTACTTCTCATCATGACTGCCCCTTTTACAGTTTATAACACGGACAGAGAACTTTGTGATATTGTGGACTGATATCGTTTAAAAAGCTGGAATTCACACACGTTCGTGTGCTGAGCATGGAATTAATTTCTTATCTCCAAGAACAAACAGAAATGTTCAAAAGAGGTCGGATATTTGTGATGGATGCAGGACACTATAACGGCAATCATCATAAACCACTGGTAAGGAGGAGGAACAAGTCAAGCACATTATTATTGTTAGCTGAAACATCACAATAAAGGAAATTTCCTTGTACTTCTGGCCATTCGGTGGTGAATAACTTCTTGATTTCCAGATACTGCATATCATGCCATAAAAAACTTTCAGAATTTGTAATGAGAGTTCTCGACATCTTTTAATTAAAATTTTTCACCTTTTGACTTTAAGCTGTGTGGAACCCTTTAAAATGCTATGAGAGCTTGTCGGTTTGCAGGTGTTGACAAGACAAAATAAGTGGCATATAGGTCGATAGGTATATATGTTTATACATGTACTTATAAGGCCGGCAGCATACTGCATCGGACATTCTGTCTCGGACAGGACGGTTTTGTCAAAAACTGTTCGATGTGACACTCATTGTTATGAGGCTATAGCATACTGCATCGGACATTCTGTCTCGGACAGGGCAGTTTTGTCCCGAACTGTTCGATGTAACGGTGATTACACGCATTCTTATGAGGCTGCAGCATACTGCAACGGACATTCTGTCTCGGACAGGACGGTTTTTTCTGGAACCGTTCGATGTGACGGTGATTACACGCATTCTTATGAGGGAGAATGTCTCATGCACTATGCTGCCGGTTTTAATGTTCACAACAGATTGTTCGCTACAGTCCGCTTTATTGCACACAACAGAATATTGAGACACAAGATTCCGGGTCAATGTATCTGCTTATTCGTTACGTATATTCCTCTGTGCCCCGTTCCTACATTCAGGTATAAACTATGGAAAAATTTGTAATCGTTTCGGAGCGTAAATATTAATACTGTCAATGATTGGAATCTATTGGTGTTGCAAAAAATGATGAAGATGGCCACTTTTATTAGTCAAGATAATTCAGGTATTGATGTTTATTGTCTACTATTCAAATTTGTATGTTAGACCTACTTGTCTAAAACATTCGTTTAACAGATCAGTATTTCTTTGTTATTGTACAGGTACCTATTACCATAAGTGTTTGAGGAAATGTAGCGCAACAGAAGCTTCCTTTCACCCATAATAGCAGTGGAGTGGTCGAAAATTCTTCTCACTGCCGCGGTTATCAAAATAGCTATTACGACGTTTCTATGCTATTCTGTCCTATATACATATGCAGTAAATAATACTGGAAGAAATATATTATTCCATGTATGGACAATCTGAGCTTTGTTTATTCACAGGAGATAACATACGCACATACACAGAGAAAACAACATTCATGAAGCAACTAGAATGAAAAGCGGAAGGCTATGTCTGGAATTATATTCAGTATCCTCTTTACAGTCCTTTGAATGATGTCCACGTTATCAAAATAACAGCCTTTATATGATGCTCTGAGTTTTGGAAACAAAAGATGACACACTGAATACATTGAATAAGACAGCAACAGATTCTTTCCTTATCAAAAGCTCCTCAATATCAGACTATATGGCTTTCATGCTATAGGTATCAACTGCCCTCTTCTCGATACTGTGATATTACGCGAAGGATTTTCTGAAGCAAATTTTTCAAAATATCCATAAAATAGGCAGCGCTAAATATCTGGCCAATGGGCACGATCTCTTTGCGCGTAATTTCCTCGACAACATACAATGTGATTTACATCGTTTTAATCTCTTTTGACGACTATTTCGTTTATATGACGTCATTCTATTTTCGACCAATGAAGTGTAATGAAATTTTGAATTCCAACCAATCACAGTCAGACATCGCGATAATTTTTACAGCTAGATTTATCGCTATCAATTTATCGCATGGTCGTTCTTTTGATAGACAGACAGACAGACAGACAGATAGATAGACAGATGGACGGATGGATAGATAGATAGATAGATAGATAGATAGATAGATAGATAGATAGATAGATAGATAGATAGATAGGTAGATAGGTAGATAGGTAGGTAGGTAGGTAGGTAGGTAGGTAGGTAGGTAGATAGATAGATAGATAGATAGATAGATAGATAGATAGATAGATAGATAGATAGATAGATAGATAGATAGATAGATAGATAGATAGATAGATAGATAGATAGATAGATAGATAGATAGATAGATAGATAGATAGATAGATAGATAGATAGATAGATAGATAGATAGATAGATAGATAGATAGATAGATAGATAGATAGATAGATAGATAGATAGATAGATAGATAGATAGATAGATAGATAGATAGATAGATAGATAGATAGATAGATAGATAGATAGATAGATAGATAGATAGATAGATAGATAGATAGATAGATAGATAGATAGATAGATAGATAGATAGATAGATAGATAGATAGATAGATAGATAGATAGATAGATAGATAGATAGATAGATAGATAGATAGATAGATAGATAGATAGATAGATAGATAGATAGATAGATAGATAGATAGATAGATAGATAGATAGATAGATAGATAGATAGATAGATAGATAGATAGATAGATAGATAGATAGATAGATAGATAGATAGATAGATAGATAGATAGATAGATAGATAGATAGATAGATAGATAGATAGATAGATAGATAGATAGATAGATAGATAGATAGATAGATAGATAGATAGATAGATAGATAGATAGATAGATAGATAGATAGATAGATAGATAGATAGATAGATAGATAGATAGATAGATAGATAGATAGATAGATAGATAGATAGATAGATAGATAGATAGATAGATAGATAGATAGATAGATAGATAGCTAGATAGATAGATAGATAGATAGATAGATAGATAGATAGATAGATAGATAGATAGATGCATTTATTGATGCATAATAAATTATACAAACTCATGTACACAAGATCCTTCGCACGAGCCCGTACGGCCATTCGTGCTATAACTATGCACAGTTTGAATCTTCAAAGAAAACAAAAATAATACTACTAATAATAAAATAGTAAAACAACAGATATTATTACTACCGTTATCATTAATTATCACAATTACAACTAATCGAACTTCAAACCAAATTTCACAAAAATAGTAAAAATAAAATAGATGTAATATATGAAAAGAGAGAGAGAAAAAACCACAGTGAAACATATATATATATATATATATATATATATATATATAAACAATTCAATTCCTTATTGAGACTGAACGAAATAATCCAATTAATAAATATAAAGGTAATACATAAAAAACATACACAAGCGACAAAAAAGAGAGACACAATTACAAAAATAACATTATCCATTAATTACTTCATCATTCCAACACTAATTAATAACTCTTTCTCTTATTTTCTCGGCTCCCTCACCCTCGGCCAGTTCCACCCTCAGCTGTCGAACTTTTGCCATAAATCTTCCCACACTGTCACAGAATTTAACGTTATTCAACATATTGTATGTTGCCAAGTGCCCCCTGCTAGATGTAATGAAGGACTCTGGCAGGAATCGTTTCCTCAGGGCTTCTGCATGGTCGTTCTTTTGTTTAGTCAGTGTCGCCAACTGCTTTCCTGTAGATCGATGAGCATGAATCCATTAATATGCATCTACACGGTTAAACTTTTCTTTCAACTTTACGCATTCAGGCAATGCATGCAATATTGATATTTAATATTAATTAATAATCAACTTCACAATGTCCGAATAGGTTAAGTATTCGTAAATATACAATTATTAACATTTTGTGAGCGAATTTTAGGGATATAATACATTTTTATTTTATTCACGAAATAGCTCCAATAAATGTCACTCGCTTCGCTCGTGAATTTATCGGGAAATCTCAGACCTCTCGTGACATTACTACAGAATATTTCTAGCTTTGGGGAAGTTTCTAACTTTGACACTTAGTCTGTATTTTATCGCTTTGTTTAGGGGTCGTACTGGAAACAAATTGTGCGTATTTATTAGTTTTATTCAAATCCTCTGTTATTTGTCGAATGGATTCATTTTTAAGCGACACTGTAATAAATAATTCCGAGCATTTATGTCGTGTCGTTTGTAATAATTTCTGTACAGACCGATTATTTAGTCCTGACAGCTCAGCGACGCGAAATAGGGGAAGTAATAGGAGGAGTGGGGAGAGTTCCGGAGTAGAGATAGGGCGAGCGGTCGGTAAAGGCAAGCGAGTGAATAACCCAAGCACTCCTTGGCGTAACTAAATGGACTCGCCTGTCCCACGCGCACATCTCCGGCGACTGTCAGGACTGAATAATCGTACTGTTCCTTATCAACCAACTATGGCTTTCGAATAATTTCTATGGGCCAAGACTTTACGCTCTCCCAGGATTGTCCTCCGCCTTAGAAAACTTTTGCCATTTAAAAATATGTGTATGAGACTGACATTTATCTTCGAACACTTGCTTCATAATTTTAAATGTTTCTGTGACACTAACGTTCCACCGAAGACAAAATTTAATGCTCACTCCTTGTTCCATTATTTTTAACGAAAACACACATACAAGAGAAACATCACACCTCCATCTCAAATGGCAGAAATATATGATGATCTTCGCTGTTATTCCCGGCGTGACTCCTCCTCTTTGCTTACGTCTTAGGAAGTCAAGGCTCTATAAAGTCTAGGTAGGTAGTATCGTTCGCCATTTTTGCTCTTTCGTTGCCGAGCTACCAGACGAGGGATCTATTTGCCACACCGTTAAACATTATCATGTCGTAGCTCCAATGATGATAAATCACACGCACTGTAATTCAGCAAATAATTGAGCGGTAAATAACGTCCTCGTGTGCTTTCTGCGAACTCAAACGAAAGAGCCAAAGTGGCGGGCGATTATAGTAAGTATTTATCGAGCCTTAGGAAATGCATAACATCTTCATCAGCGAATCACAAGACACACATGTTTAAATGAAGCCGACCTGTAACGTGATTGGCTGCCGGAAATTAGAGCGACGGGACTGTAGTAACAATATTTTTAAGGACAGTATGGTAGTATGGATAGCGATATGAGTGTATGCTTCATAATAACAGTCCTATTTTTCAATTTCCTTAATGTGTAAGCAGAATAAATAAAAAAAGCAATATAAAACAAATATAAACGTTATAGCTGTACTAGTATGTATTGTTTTATTCCATCTACCTCTTTCATTCTCCAGGTACTGATTTCTATTTAATTATGAATGCTAACATGATGGTATTATGATGATGAACCCTTTATCTGAAAGCCCTTTGTTATTCCTGTTTTCGAATACCAATTTCTTTATTAATTAATCACGGATTTTCCGATTCCACGAATTTAAGTAATTAATTCCACAGATTGTTTAAGAGAGTTATAAGAATTTTAATTAAATTCTCGCCTGGGAAACAAGCAAACAAATGAAAATTTATTACAGACAAATGAAAACTATAATCCATTCCATAGTTACGAGAGCGATAGAATATTCAGCTATTTTACAATACGGATTTCCAAGAGTTTTCAAAATCCCCCGTGAAAGTGATTCATGGCCCGATCGCTTTCTATTATGCCCCCCACTCTAAATAGCCCTAACATTAGATAAGCCCATACATTGATGAATCTAAAGCGACGTTGGGGGTGTGGGTTTGTTGGAAAATTGTATCTCTCCATGATTAATGCTCACACTGGTAAAATGATGAGCTTCTGCACGGTGAGTACATCGAAACTGCTATATCGATCACTTTTATTTATAGTTTCGGTATTGACACGTAGAGATTTAAATTAGTTTTTGTGGTCTAGTCGGGGATTTGTACAGTGGATAACGTGAGAAATTCAGGCTAACTGAATAGTCATTGTGTAAACGTGATGCAATAGCTAAGCTCTGGATTTACTTGTTCATTATATTAAGTGAAGAGATTAAGCGTTGTCGTTCTGGAAGAAAATACATTTCGGAAGTTTTGAAGGGAAATACATTAGCATCAATGAAACCGAAAAGTTGGTTCTGCGCATGCCGTTTCTGTCTGTCCGTCTGTCCGACTGTCTGAAAGCGCTTAGAGTTGAATATTGTATTCTATTGTATTTATTTACATTCCATGGTATTCGTACATTGCTTCACAGCTAGAATATGGAAAAGGTCAACACAATCTTAATAATACTACAAAGTCTTAATTCATAGTCACAGTCTAGATGAAATATACAGGGTGTTTAAAAAATACGGGGCATAATTTCAGGTATGTATTTCCCACATGTAGACAATCAAAATAGTTCATTACAACATGTGTCCGGAAATGCTTCATTTCCGAGTTATGGCCTTCACAACATTGAAATTCACCGGAACGTTTTTCTTTCCACAGATCGTTGTCATTATAGAAGATGTTGAAAATGTCCACCTTCTGTTTGAATACAGACCTCACATCGATGTCTCATTGGCCTGAGAACACGATCCCAAACTCCAGGAGTATTGCGTATGTCCTCAGAACATGCCACAATTCGATTCCGAAGGGATTCCAAATCAGGCACCGGAGACGAATAAACCAATGATTTTAAATGGCCCCACAAATAGAAATCGAGAGGGTTCAGATCAGGTGAGCGTGGAGACCAAGCAATTGGGCCACCTCTACCTATCCATCGATCAGGAAACCTTCGATCCAAGTACCGGCGAGCCGTACGACTGAAGTGTGCAGGAGCGCCATCATGAAAGAAGTGAATGTGTTGACGATTGATCAGTGGAGTGTCTTCTAAAACATGAGGTATGGTGTTTTCCAGGAAGTTTGTGTACGCCTGCCCCGTAAGTCTGTTTGATTTGAATACATGCCGCACAGTCTAACGCCTACACAACACTGAATGTAACCTTCGCCTCGGAATGAACTGTCAGAGTGCCCTCTTAATGTCTCCTTTGACGGCAACGACCTGCGGAAAGAAAAACGTTCCGGTGAATTTCAATGTTGTGAAGGCCATAACTCGGAAATAAAGCATTTCCGAATACATGTTGTAATGAACTATTTTGATTGTCTACATGTGGGAAATACGTACCTGAAATTATGCCCCGTATTTTTGAAACAGCCTGTATACAGAAGAGTTTTACTATATAGGCTAGTCTACTAGTACAATACAAGAGGTTAGCACAAGACATAAATTAATATTCATGCAGCGTTGTTGAATGTCATCGGGAAACAAACATCATACCCAGACCATGCACTGCACAATGGCTAGACTGAAAACCGCACGAGGTCACTAAGAATTCTGTACCTGTTTTAACAACTCTTCCAATCAAGCTACAACCAGGTAATACAAAACCTACATTACGTTCGAAATATCTAATGGGAAATAGTGCAACATATAGCATATACGAACATAAATGAACATTAATACTACTCAACAAGACTACAGTGTTTTATAGTGATTATCAGTGCAAGTTAATTTTAACATTTACCATTCTATTGGACATTTTAATATATTTTAACCAAGATGATCCACATTAAGAGAAGACTACTCTAACAACATGTCATCGAAGTGATCACGTGAACTATTGTTAACATACGTATTTTATATTTTATGCCTTAAGTTGTGTTTTAAGTAGTTTTATCAACAACATCCATAATGTTCATGAATGTTCCAATTCTACAGTTATGTAGACCTATTTAAATGTAACAGGCATTCGCATTTGAAAATGGTACACACGTACCGAAAACGTTAATGCTATAAATGTAATACTAGATAAGCACAGACTGTTTTAATTTATTCAATACACTTAAGATTATAACTTGCTTATCGGAAACCCCATACACAATGAAATTAGTAAATTTCGGAATTTTTACAGGGAAATATATTAGCATCAATGAAACTGAAAAGTTGGTTCTGCGCATGCCATCAGTCTGTCCGTCTGCCCGACCATCTGAATGAACATATGAAAGTGCTTGGAGTTGAGTATTGTATTGTACTGTATTGTATTTATTTACATTCCATGGTATTCGTACATTACTTCACATCTATGGAACATGTCAACAAAATTTTAATAGTACTACAAAGTCTTAATTCATAGTCACAGTCTAGTTCAAACATTTTTTAACACTTATGCCACATTTACAATCTGTCTGCAATAGACAATAAGTAAATATTATAAAAGAATATGACAGGAGTGGAGATGTTATCCCATGACAACACTCCAGAAGAAAAATAATGTTTTAAATAGCTGTAGTAAAAATGAATGGAAGGTCAAGAGTATTGGTCCTTTTAAGTCTTCTTATTGTTTGACTATTATCCAGCAAATTTCATGCATAATGATTGGGATGTTAATTTAATCGGTGCAGGTATTTTTTGCTGAACTTAGAGATTTCTTCTTTCACAGAGTTCAAATACAGTATATACAGAAAAATTTTACAATGTAGTGTATTAGTACAACACAAGAGGTTAATATCGATGCCTAATACAAAACATAAATTAATATTCAAGCAGCGTTGTTGAATGTCAAAAATTCATCTACAGAATAAAAGGCATGAGAAATTAGCCACTTCTTTAATTTGACTCTAAATAATCTTATGTTCTGAGTTTCACTTTTTCATATCCATATGTAGGCTATTAAAAATTTTTACTGCTATATAATGCACTCCTTTTTGATAGCACGATACACTTGCCAATGGAGTATGAAAGTTTTTTTTGACGAGTAATTATGTTATGAACTATTGAATCAGTTATATAGTTTTCGCAGTTGCACAGTAGGAAGTTTATTAATGAAAAATACTGAGAACCCCTGGGCATTATTTGTAGTTTTTTAAATATGGTCCTACAAGATTCCTTAGATTTGGCACCTACTAGCCTATTATTCTAATTGCTCTTTTTTGTAGTAGAAATATACTGTTACTATCTGTAGAATTTCCCCAGAATATTATTCCAAAACTCACTATCGAGTAAAAGTATGCAAAGTATTGTTTTTAAAGTCTTCATATTTACTACCTCTTGGATAGATCTAATATTAAGTAGAAAGTGAGGAAAAACTACATTAATGTTTCGCAAGAGACGACCCTGCATGGCGCTATTTCACTTCTAAATTATTATTCTTAGTTAGAAGAAGTGAATACTGATTGTTAGAGTACTTATGCGATTTCTGAAATTAAGTTTTGCACAAAATTCTGTTCTTTCATTTTCTCTGTTTCAGCTATGAATAGAGAAACACCAATTTGATATATGATATGATATATGTGATATATGCAGTATAGTTTTTTTTTCTCCCGGCCACGAGCGTTGTTCATACGGAGATAAATTAACTTAATATATTTCTGTTTTGTTTCAATATTTGGCATATTTCCCTTTATAAGGAGGAGGGATTCGAAGGCTAGCACCGCAGCCCGAGTATTATTTTACTGTACCTTACCACTTATTTTATATTGGAACAGTTACTCGTATTTGAATCCGAATTGGCGCTTTATTGTAGATATCGTTACCCAGCTATGTGGTGCCATCTGTTGGTTCAGACGTGAAGGCTCAAGGTTCGATGAAGTCTCATTAGAGCGCTCTACTCCTTCTCAGACTGATACTGTCTGTATATCAGTAACACTACTGAAGAGAGACAATGGAATGGCAGAGGAAAATTGGAAAATCCTGAGGAAAGCTCTCTACATTGGTTATGTCCACCACAAATACGACTCCGCCAACGCCGGATTCAAACCCGGATCCGAAGTTATCGTAAGTCATCACCAGGCTTCGAGACTTCGGACCCGATAGAGTAGTTCAGTGGGAGATCCGCATAACGGCGTACTGAGTATAGTGGTAAAGCGTACAGTGGGTGGGGGTACTGTAGAATGAATGCCAACAAATACGCAAAGAAAAACGCTCTGGATTTAAAGGTTCTGACGAATAATTTGGTTTTCATACAAACTGTGTCTGAAACTATTACACGGTTAGAAAAGTCAGAGCAAGAGATGCCGGAAGGGGGCTCAAATTAATTTAGAAAATGATGCAGAGAATTAATGAGACATCAAGTACACCGGTTACTGAACGTGTAAAACAGAAGTGGAAATCAATTTTATGTAAAAATAACGGATATTGAACATTAGTGGACATAGAGTTACCCGAGAATAAAAGACTGTCTCTTAGAGACTGCAATGACGTTAGGTTTTTTCGTTTTGCTCGTATCACGTCATGCAACGTAGAGCTCAGCTTTCTACAGTACAAACTGGCAGATAACCGAAAAAGATTTACGTTTGAGACACTGAGAATGTATCTTGTAGTAGGTACATTGGAACTGTATTGCACTTCCTAAAGACGACCAATAAGATAAATGAAAAAAAAATTAAAATTGCTACATGCTTATTTCCACCATTATCACTGTGTATAATTAAACACAGATGCTTATAAAAGACAGGAGAATAAATGCTTTTCATATTCTTTTGACATTATCATTGTGGAATGTATATTTACTTTCAGAATGGACATATGGATGTTCCCCATACTACCGTACTCTACTCTAAATAGCAACATTGTCACCGCAACACATCTCTATCTACCTGCAGCGAGTCAACAACCTATAGTGCATGCACAGTAAACTTATTGTATCGGGTCCAAGGTCTCGAAGCCTGGTCATCACTCTGTGAATTGAGCTACTAAGGCAAATGTACTTTGAATTTCATTATAAACGTTTAATATATTTTATTATTTCTGTGAATTGAAGTAAAATATTTCTAAATATTAAAATATTGGAAGTAATAAATTACAATACATGAATGGCTTTTCACTTGAATTTCAACATCTCAAGTCGTATAACTATTGAATTAAATTATGGATATCATACCTCAGGCTTAGATTAGAGAAAAGTTCATTTATGAGCAATACAGAAAAAGAAAGTTTAAATATTTACTTATTCGCACACATACAAGATATTAGCTAGGCCTTACTTACAAATGGCTTTTACAGAACCCGGAGGTTCACTGCCGCCCTCACATAAGCCCGTAATCGGTCTTATCCTGACCAAGATCAATCCAGTTCCTATCACCATATACCACCCCTTCAAAACTATTTTAATATTATTCTCCCATCTACGTCTCGGCCTCTCAAAAGGTATTTTTTCCTCTGCCATTCCAACTAACACTCTATATGCATTTCTGGGTTCGCCCATACGTGCTACATCCCCTGCCCATTTCAAATATCTGGATTTTCGAATGATAAATTTCCAATTTTTATATTTCTATTTCGTACTAGGTTCTGGTCACGAGACAATCACATTCTTTGTCTTTTCGGAATTTACTTCCAAACCTATCTCTTTACTTGCTTCCAGTAAAATTCCCGTATTTTCCCTAATCGTTTGTGGATTTTCTCCTAACATATTCACGTCATCCGCATAGACAAGAAGCTGATGTAACCCATTCAATTCCAAACCCTCTCTGTTATCCTGAACTTTCCTAATGGCATACTCTACAGCAAAGTTAAAAAGTAAAGGTGATAGTGCATCTCCTTGCTTTAGCCCACAGTGAATTGGAAAAGCATCAGATAGAAACTGACCTATACGAACTCTGCTGTACGTTTCACTGAGACACATTTTAATTAATCGAACTAGTTTCTTCGGAATACCAAATTCAATAAGAATATCATATGAAACTTCTCTCTTAACCGAGTCATATGCCTTTTTTAAATCCATGAATGACTGATGTACTGTACCCTTATACTGCCATTTGTTATTAAATTGTGTAAATATTGTGTATTATCACTATTTGTGCATGTATCAGTTTTAATATTAAGTTTATGAATTTTTGAACTATTAATAAATAATACTAATACTAATACAAATGTCATAAAACCTATACAGAGAAAGTATGTTATTTTCTTGACACAGAATTTGTTTTTATATAATGCTTCCGGATACATTGTAGGCTACTACCTTATTGTACTCGTCATCGTCTTTCCTATGCAGTCTTAGACTATGCCATCCTGATGAGACGTCTGTAGTATTAATCGAGGTACTTGACATCAAATATAATTATACGCAAAATATTAACCTAGGTGAAAATATCGGCCATTTAATCAGTTCTATCTAGGATCCTCTCAAGTGAGTACAGTGTTTTCATAGTTTCCACGAATCTGTGAAATGAAATTTCCAGCTGTACTCAGATTAATTAAATTATATCTTTCGTTTGACACTTACGATAGTGTGGCGTCATAAAATAATATTCCCAAACAGTAATAATAATTTACCTTGCTGAGACGGCAACTTTACTGACATGCTTGTATCACAGGTTGCTCTCTCTTCAAGGAGTTCTATTCTGTGACTGCAATATTGTAGATTTAGTGACTGACAATTGCATTATGGTCACACTAGTTCAGCTGGTTGCCACTTCATCAAGATTTTCTATGAGAATTTAAGTTAAATTTATGTGACGGAGCTGTCGGTTTCAATAATGTGCTTGCTTCGCTTATGCTCCTTCAATAAAGAAGTCTTATCAAATTGTAAATACAATATCACATACCGTATAAACACACTGCGATGGTGTCTAAAATTAAGTCTTCATTCTTGGATACACTTTTTTAACACTTGTATAATCACTAAGGAGCGGATTCCTATGTAATTAAATATTATTTTTGCCTATGATAAAACACAATTAACAAAGTTAAAAATTCCGATCATGAAGTTTCAAGTTTAAAACTCGAATTTTATTTCACATAAAAACACATATTTTTACAAAAAAATTATGTAAATACATATTTTCAGGAAATCTATTATAAACACATAAATCTTGGAGTTTTTTTACTTAAATAATTTTTTACAAGAACTTTTAAATATTTTGAAATTAAATTATGTCACTCAGAAGTACGTTATCTTTTTTAAGAATTCTTTGTTGCTTCGTGTTTCTAAGCGCTGTGTGGTGTATCCATGATCCGTTTTTATAATAGTATCGCCTCAAGTTCTGAGAACTGCTAGGCAGCATATCAGTGTTATTATTAGAGAATAAATTAACATGGACAAGGAGGAGAGATCTTGCAACACATAATTAGGAATGTTTATTGTTGCTGAAGACGATTTCATTCCACGCTTTCTATATTAAACACAACAGATAAGAGCTCGGGTATGAACATTATTTAATTTAAACAAATCTCTCGCCTCTCGCTCATGTCCATCAAGTAAGGCAATATACTGTATATTGTTGTGATTCCCTGTTACCGGGCTTCGTCAATCGATATCGTTCAAGATATACTGAAAGATGGTTGTTTAAAAAACGATTTGGCTTTCCTATTAGCAAATCTAAGCTTTTTATGTGACACCATAAAAAACTAGAAAACATCCAAAAATCTGTTTGAAACAAGGAGGTGCGTGCCGTGAAAATTAAACTAGACTCGCTACCAGGTTCAGAAGTACAAGTACTAAGGGACAAATTCCAGAATGTGTTTGGAAAAAACAGTGGATATAAAAAAATGTGTAAAGTTGCTCAAGTATTGGAGGGTGTGCCTGTAGGTGAAATTATCGGTATATGTGTTTGACATTTCTCTCTTTAAATATGACGTCTGACGTCCTGTGGAAAGATCGTTTTCACAGTATAAGTCGTTGTTCAGAGATAATCGGCATGCATTTGTGATGGGGAATTTGGAGATGACCTTTGTTGTTCACTGCAATTCTCGGCCAACTACTAGCACTCAAGGGTGGTTGGTGAGTACCTAGTAACATTTTTTTTTCCAAGCTAAGTAAGGTATTTTTGTCATATTTAAAATAAATATTTTTATTATTTTAGCAAATATTTTCATACTTTTTAGCACATAAAAATAAATATATTTAAATTTTTAGCACATAAAAATTCGCTCCCTAATAATCACTGAAAAACGTTATTGAACAAGTGATAACTGCTTCACTGTGTAAATGTTATACTTTCTGATGGTATATTACTCGAGTGAGAGTTTCGACGTGGTTTTCGTCATTCTCTGAAGCATTACAGGCAGGCAAAAAAAGGCAATAAAACGTAAAAAAGCGCAATAATCTTTGAAAAAGGCATTATAAATGATCAGAAAGTTGTGTGGTCTTTCGTTATAGGGAAATAACTGTATTGCTTATTATATACTGTCTCGAAAACCGGTTTCCAGCTCTCAATATTTCATAATTCTCTGCTGTTCCAGTTCGATATTCTCTCTTGTTATATATAAAATTCTTCGCTTCGTCTCTACTTTCTTCTGGTTCTTTCCCTCCACATTGTATTAGTCTCCCCTCCCGTTCCGTGAAATTCAAAGACAATTCAATAACGGAGCATCTCTGCATGGATGAGATTGAAAAGCCTGGGTTGGAAGCCACCCCATCCAGGAAGAGAACGTAGCTACTACTGCCAAGTATTGCGAGAAGACATCTCAAAAGACTACTGAAAACGGAAAAAGGTGCGATTAAGCATTTTTGTACACAGTTTTATAATGAATATAGTGTACACTCATTCTCTTAGTGTTCTGTCCAAGGACAGGTCTATCACTGCAAACTCAGCTTTCTCCAATCTTTCCTATTTTCTGCCTTGCTCTTCGTTTCCTCATATGATCCATATATCTTAATGTCGTCTATGATCTGACATCTTCTTCTACCCGAATTCTTCTCCCGTTCACCATTCCTTCCAGTGCAACCTTCAATAGGCAGTTTCTTCTCAGCCAGTGACCCAACCAATTCCTTTTCCTCTTCCTGATCAGTTTCAGCGTCATTCTTTCTTCACCCACTCTTTCCAACACAGCTTCACTTCATATTCTGTCTGTCCACTTCACACGTTCCATTCTTCTCCATACCTATATTTCAAATGCTTCTATTCGCTTCTCTTCACTTCGTCGTAATGTCCATGTTTCTGCCCTTTTAATGCCACACTCCATAAAAAGCACTTTACTAGTCTCTTCTTTAGTATCGTGTACAGTGAGGTCATAAAGTGGCGTACCCCCAGGTATTACGACACTACTATGGGTATGGATGATTGATTGATATGGACATGTACCTGATAATAATTTAACGATCCAAGGCATCGGTATGAAGATACTTATTTTCATAGCACAGCTGAATTCTGTACCATGTCCTGGCAAATGTTTTGAGAAGATAACCAATGGTCACCTAATTGAAGGTTCGTAATTATGCCATTGTGTTATAGCGGTGATTTCGCACTTTGTCCTTGAGAGAGCATTATCAGGTGCTGTGAGGTGGGCAAAAGGAGCTTGATAATCTTCAGATCCTCTTCCAATCCACCGGTTGGGAAAGGTCGATAGCAAACGGAATACGGAGCCTAGATATTACTTATGGTTGACCCTGTATATGTATGTAAATATAGTATTTTACCAAATCATTGACAGAGCTTTTCATTTGGGTTAAGTAGATAATGTAAATAAAAGTTGAATAAAACAAATTAAAGTTAACCCTACATAGACCCCAATACGTCCGTACGACGGCTGATTTCATCTCTATTACGTCACGACACACCCTGGCAGTGAGTAGCAGTAAGGGTGTCAGTCCTACGTGCTGGCCGCTTTTACTCCAAACAAAATATCCCTGGCACTCTTTTCTGTTAAGGGCTGAGTGAACTCCAAGACCATAGTGAGATCGGAAGATTATGGTAATGGAGAAAGCGAGGGCGGTAAACTGCATACACGTTTCAGGTATATGACCTAAAACAAGGTAATTTACACACATGTAATTTGCACACACCGATTTTAGATATGTAATCTGCACACTCAAACAACCCAGGTAATAAAAACAGGATGTAAATTGCACACAGAGCTATAAAGGCATGTATTTCCTTTGAACATAGCCTACTCCTATTATAATATTAACATATTAACCAATAATTTATATTGGTAAGTGGTATTTTGTTCCCTTACTGAATTCCAATCGGGATACATGCTTCTCAGTAAAATCTTTTATATTTCCCTCCATAGATTCTTTCTTCTTTAAGGAGCCTTATTTTTAATTTTTGCTGCAGTAGATATCCCCTGAATTTTCATGTATATGTATCTGTTTTAGCTGCCCAGATTGAAGGAGGAAAGGTAGCGTCATCGTCTACATAGGTGTCTACTGAAATAAATAGTCACAAAAGTTATCTAGCTTTTCATCTTGTGGCTTAATGGCCACTAAATCAGATACAAAACAGTCGCCATCCTCATGTAGGTCTAAAAACGGTAGAGCGAATACAAATTTTAATCACCTGCCGATTTCAGAATCACTTTTATATTTCTTTATTAAACCATATTTTTTTAATCTGACGAAGCCAAGATTGACTTCGGTCAGGGCCGGGCATGAGAGCGGCTCCAGTTAGCCAGCCAGAGCTGCTCTCGCTCCGCAAGGCAAGCCAGAGCAGAACGCTCACGCAGTGGCGGACTCACATTACAGCTACCTTCCCTGCATTAATATAACAAGAGCCACGGTTGTTCTAGTCACTCTGTCAGTACATAATAGTTTATCAGGATATTACATAATCCATTGTACATTACAGAATTGATAACACTGTTATTAATTTAATGAAATAAACTTCGCTCTATGCACACACACAAATCATTAGGCTTATTTACATAACCCATATGCACATACTGAAATTTCCTCACCACGGTTTTACGAGACAGGCATATGACTTCCACTTCCCCTACTTGCTGTGGACAGCTTTCATCTGCCATTATAATTAAACATCGCTTGATGAATTCACCTTCGTTGAATGTTTTCAATTCCTTTGAAATTTCGTGGCAAATTTTTGTAGCTAATTCTCATAGCCGAGTCACTAAGTGCATTATTGTCATCCTCTTAATATATAATATGATATGATATGATATGATATGATATGATATGATATGATATGATATGATATGTGATATGTGATATGTGATATGTGATATGTGATATGTGATATGTGATATGTGATATGTGATATGTGATATGTGATATGTGATATATGATATATGATATATGATATATGATATATGATATATGATATATGATATATGATATATGATATATGATATATGATATATGATATATGATATATGATATATGATATATGATATATGATATATGATATATGATATATGATATATGATATATGATATATGATATATGATATATGATATATGATATATGATATATGATATATGATATATGATATATGATATATGATATATGATATATGATATATGATATATGATATATGATATATGATATATGATATATGATATATGATATATGATATATGATATATGATATATGATATATGATATATGATATATGATATATGATATATGATATATGATATATGATATATGATATATGATATATGATATATGATATATGATATATGATATATGATATATGATATATGATATATGATATATGATATATGATATATGATATATGATATATGATATATGATATATGATATATGATATATGATATATGATATATGATACATGATACATGATACATGATACATGATACATGATACATGATACATGATACATGATACATGATACATGATACATGATATATGATATATGATATATGATATGATATGATATGATATATGATATGATATGATATGATATGATATGATATGATATGATGTAATGTAATGTAATATAATATAATATAATGATATGATGTGACATCGTATGACATGGTATGATATATAATATAATATAATATAATATAATATAATATAATATAATATAATATAATATAATATAATATAATATAACATAATATAATATAATATAATATAATATAATATAATATAATATAATATAATATAATATAATATAATATAATATAATATATGATATATCATGAACTGTAATATACTATATTATGATATATCATAATACTTGTATAATTTAAAATAATATATTACTAAATGTATAAAAACTTATAATGCAATGTAAATATCAAATAGATACTCTAATATAATGTACCTGAGTAACATTTTCTTTAAGTTGTATTAATTTATGGCATTCATTACCAACATATTTGTCATATTCAGTAGCATGTTGTAAAGAATAGTGCCGTTGGATATTGAACTTCTTAATCAGTTGGAGTGTTTTATGACAAATTAAACACTTTGCTAATCCACTACTCTCTACGAAAAAGAACTCCTCCTCCCATGTTACATTAAAAGCATTCGGAGTAGCAGACCGCTTTAATGTATGAGCGGAAGCTCCGTCTTCAAAGTTCGCCATCATACTGCAGAGTCACCACTGCACCGATAATGAATGACGTATAGTATGCATACGTCACAGTGCTCGCAAGACCCGCTCTTTAAAGCACACAGCGGTCATTTCTCACAATTACGTAATGTGCCCAGCCCTGACTTAGGTGGAATGTACATCCAATGACATTGGCTTCACTCCTTACAACATTATTGCAGCATAGATAGCACTTATAAACAACTGTGTTCAAGGACCAATACTTTATGTTGACTGCTGTGTAACTATCCATCTGAGTCAGTCTAATCCTTACAATACCTCTCTCCTTTCATTACAATTGTTTATCGCTTGTAACATTGGTTGACATTGCGTTCGATTTATAATATATGTAATTTATTAAAAAATAATCCAAGTCATGCTGTGTGTGTAGTTTACATACGACCCTTACTACTCAGGTTTTGTTGTGTGTGCAGATTACATGCCACAAATGTACAGCAAAGGTACGGGAAAAAATATACCTGAAAAGTGTGTGTACTTTACCTCCGCCCGGAGAAAGTCCGCAACTCCATAGGGATTAGCGCCGACGACCTTTCGGCTTGCAGCCAACACCTTAACAGCTAAGCTATCGCGCGCCCTTAAGTAGGAGTTGAGTGCCCCATCGTTATTAGGAGAACTAAATTTATATTCCAATTATAGTAACAAGATATTCTAACGATAATTTATTAAAACATGTCGCTGAAGCATTTAATACATCATCTATCAAAATTGTATAGCCTACGTACACATGAGAGAACAGAGAGGGATTAGCTATTCGCCTTTCGTAGTCTGAATTCATATGACGGGCTGACTAATGCGTACCGGAAATGAAATTCTGTCTGTCAGCAAGAATTAACCCCCTACCTCGAACAATTCTCATTACACTTAATATCTATAATCTCAGGTAACTAATCCAGCCGACTGAATAAATTTATCGAACACAGTTTATTCTCAAAGTAATGATATTCACTTGTGTAATTAAATGTCTAAGGATAGTGGTATTAACTTCAAGCGGGAAACAAAATTGACATTTATTTTAACGGATTATTATCAAAAAATAAAATTACTAACTTTTTAGTAAACATTCATGTAATAACTGACTGAAGTCCTTTCACAAGAATCCTCTAATTTAAGTTTCAATGTTACGTACTCCCAGATTATAATACATTATGCAACGAGCCTATAATGGTAGTAATTAAGACGCGAGTATGTTTATGAAACGAGTGCAAGCGAGTTTCATAATTTTCATACGAGCGTCTTAAATACCATTATAGGCAAATTTCATACTACTTTTTATGCTCGACATATTTCTAACTTGAATTTAGGCAAATTTCATACGACTTTTTATGCTCGACATATTTCTAACTTGAATTTATTCATAAGTATTCATATTATTCTTATCTGACTGGAGAGCGGAAGTGACCTTGTGCAATCTCGTAAATTGTGAGATGTGCGCAGACGCGAAAGTACTGATTTTTTCCGAGGAACAAATGTCATTGATCTTGATGTAATCTAGAGAGTAAAATGAACATTAATCTTGATATAACTTGGAAATTGATTTAGACATTGAAAAACGAGATGACAAATTGAAATTATTTAAATACTATTTACAAATAACGCTAATTATTATAGTAACAGAACATAACCTTCTGCGACAGTATTGGATTTCCAGCCTCCGTGACGTTTCGCTAGTTGTCTTTCGATGGCATATCCGAGAATAATCGATACTTGCGCTTTCATATTGCTACAATGGTGCTTTCTGATTGGTTGAAAAATTGAACTTTAATGAATAGGTGTACTTTAATGAGGTCCATTAAAGGGCTACTACCAGGTGTATAATTACTACATTTCGTCATGGTCGAGCATAAACATATTTAGAAAACTTATACAGGATGGAAGTGAAGTAACCTGCAGATTTTCAGAGCGAATAGCTTATGTTTCATGTAACAAAAAAATCGTAATACCTTATTGGGGAAAAGTTAATAGTTTTTCAGTAATTTTTTTCCCCGAAATTAATAACCTCTTATTCGGTAACTATTGCGAGTGTTTTTTTATTATACGACGCTTTTTCAACTGTTATAGTTATGTAGCGTCTGAATGAGATGAAGGTGTTAATGCCTGCGAAATTAATTCAGGGTCCAACGCCGAAAGTTACCCAGCATTTTCTCTTATTGGGTATGTACAGTAAAACCCCGATTATCCGTCACCCTATTAACCGAGTGGTGGATTATCCGACAGTCTTTCTATCTCGCAGAAAAAAAAATAAGAAGTACTGTACATTATATTAGTACGAATTTATTCTACAGAGTGTTTTTTACAAACCTTTACCCTTATTATCGCCGCGCCAGCCTGAGTAACGACCGGCGAGGCTTTGATATTTATAAGTCATTGTTTGTCGCTTCTGATTGTGGTTCTTTCAGTCCCACCGCTCCAATCATATTCTACAAAAAACTGTTGCCGCCAATGGCAATCCAGAATTGAATTTTGACGTATACATATCAAGTCCACGTGGAGTAAGAACCAAGGTTGCCATTTTCAATAACAAACAAATAACAAATGTTCGTTCAGTTTAGTAAAGCATTTCAAGTGGAAGTTGTAAGTTGATGTTAATATTTAAGATGTGGTGGCCGTGGGAAGGCGATGATGAAGTTGAATGTAATGTAAATGCGTATGTTCCTTCAGCTAGTAGAAGTAAGACAATTACAGGTAGCAAATGTATAAACAGTCTCAGAAAATAATTTGTAATGTGTATGCCTACGTCAAAAGTAATAAATTGGGCAAGGGACCGATTACAGAGACCGCAAAAGCTGTTGGATTAAGTAGGCAAGCCGTAAGCAGAGTTGTAGAAAGAGGTCCTAAAACACCCAAAAAAATGTAAAAATAAAAAAAAAACAGAAATTTTAAAAAGCTGATAACTTCACCTGCGATCTGATTCGTCGAACGGTGTATGATTAAAAAAAAATGGACAGTCGCCAACAGTTAATGAAATCTTCATAGAACTTCAACACAAGTGTGAATTCCCCTACAAAGAAACAACATTGAGATAATTATTGAAAAAGTTAGGATTCAGGTTCCGAATTCTTAACAAAAGACGCGTGATAATGGAGTCATCGAGAATAGTAACGTGGAGGTACAAATATTTGAACACACTTCGTTCTAAAATATCGGCAGGCCATAAAATTATATTTTTGGACGAGACATGATATGATACCCATGATGTCCCCAAAAGAGGTTGGGATGATGGGAGTTGCTCATGTGCTTTCAGTGCCCCTGTATCTCGCGGGAAATGGTTTTGCACACAGGTAGTAGTGACGGCTGGGTTCCAAATTGTTTGTTCCTTTCAGCTAGAAATATAGGTGATTCCAAAGCAGATTTACATGATGAAATGAATTCTGAAATTTTCGAGGACTGGTTTACAACCAAATTAATTAAAAATCTTCCAACAAGCCCTCCATGTATAATATTGTAACGGATAACGCTGCTTATCATTCCAGTCTACAGTTTAGGCTGCCAAATATATCCACAAGAAAGGATGATATTAGCTTCATGGTGCACTAGAAGTACGTAATCCATTCCCCACTATATATGTATTGCTTGAAGTTACAAAAGAAGCTAATATCAGTAGGAAGTTTGTCATTGACAAAATTGCAAGCGATTTCGGCCATGAGGGTTTGCGGTTGCCCCCCCATATCACTGTAATTTAAATGCTATTGAACTTATTTGGGCGCGCTTAGAACATGAAGTTCGAAAACGAAATGTGACTCCATCACGTAGTGACAGTGTACGCAGAACTATAAGAGAATGTGTTGAACTTATAAATTCGGAATTGTGGACAAAGTGTGTTAACAGGACAAGAGAAATAGAACGCCAGTATATTGTTTGCGACTCTGAAAACGACAGAGACTAGTTCATTATAAGCGTAGGTGACAGTGACAGTGAAGGAAGCAGTTCAGATGAGAGTTAGGATGTCAGGTAATTAATAACTGTAATTTACATATTTATTTAATTCCAGCAGAATTAAGACAAGAGGGTGAAAGTGCATTATATAGCGAAATTTATAAACTTGTAGTTGCTATTTGGGAGAAGGAAATTGTACCAGAACAATGGAAGGAGTCCATAATTGTACCTATTTTTAAAAAGGGGGACAAAACCAACTGTGGTAACTTTCGAGGAATATCACTTATGTAGACGTCGTACAAAAATTTGTCCAATATTCTTTTAAGAAGATTAACTCTGTACGTAGATGAAATTATTGGGGATCATCAGTGCGGTTTACGGCGTAATAGATCGACAATTCATCAGATTTTTTGTATTCGACAGATAATGAAGAAAAAATGGGAGTATAAGGCTACAATACATCAGTTATTCATAGATTTCAAAAAGGCAAATGACTCGGTTAAGAGGGAAGTATTATATGATATTCTTATTGAATTTGGTATTCCCAAGAAAATAGTTCGATTAATTAAAATGTGTCTCAGTGAAACATACAGCAGAGTCCGTATAGGTCAGTTTCTATCTGATGCTTTTCCAATTCACTGCGGGCTAAAGCAGGGAGATGCACTATCACCTTTACTTTTTAACTTCGCTCTAGAATATGCCATTAGGAAAGTTCAGGATAACAGGCAGGGTTTGGAATTGAATGGGTTACATCAGCTTCTTGTCTATGCAGATGACGTGAATATGTGAGAAGAAAATCCACAAACTATTAGGGAAAACACGGAAATTTTACTTGAAGCAAGTAAGGAGATAGGTTTGGAAGTAAATCCCGAAAAGACAAAGTATATGATTATGTCTCGTGACCAGAATATTGTACGAAATGGAAATATAAAAATTGGAGATTTATCCTTCGAAGAGGTGGAAAAATTCAAATACCTTGGAGCAACAGTAACAAATATAAATGATACTCGGGAGGAAATTAAACGCAGAATAAATATGGGAAATGCGTGTTATTATTCGGTTGAGAAGCTCTTATCATCCAGTCTGCTGTCCAAAAATCTGAAAGTTAGAATTTATAAAACAGTTATATTACTTGTTCTTCTGTATGGTTGTGAAACTTGGACTCTCACTCTGAGAGAAGAACATAGGTTAAGGGTGTTTGAGAATAAGGTGCTTAGGAAAATATTTGGGGCTAAGCGGGATGAAGCTACAGGAGAATGGAGAAAGTTACACAACACAGAACTGCACGCATTGTATTCCTCACCTAACATAATTAGGAACTTAAAGTCCAGACGTTTGAGATGGGCAGGGCATGTAGCACGTATGGGCGAATCCAGAAATGCATATAGAGTGTTAGTTGGGAGACCGGAGGGAAAAAGACGTTTAGGGAGGCCGAGACGTAGATGGGAGGAGAATATTAAAATGGATTTGAGGGAGGTGGTGTGTGATGATAGAGACTGGATTAATCTTGCACAGGATAGGAACCGATGGCGGGCTTATGTGAGGGCGGCAATAAACCTTCGGGTTCCTTAAAAGCCTTTTGTATGTAAGTAAGTAAGATAGCATGAAAGTATTATTATTATTATAATTATTATTATTATTATTATTATTATTATTATTATTATTATTATTAGTTATAAAGTAGTCGTGTTTCTCGTTTGTACACCCTGCAGTTTGAAAAAGACGCGACAACATCGCTTTAGAACAGTATGCAATCGATATAAAAAATGAAACTCAAAACATAAAATTATTTAGGGCCAAATTAAAGAAGTACCTAATTTCTCACGCCTTCTATTCTGTAGGTGAATTCATGACATCCAATAACACTTCATGAAATTGATACTAAAACTATGTGTTGTACTAGTAGACTATATTGTAATCTCGTCTGTATATATTTCATCTAGACTGTGACTATAAATTAAGATTTTATAATAGTATTAAGTTTTTTGACTTGTTCCATATTCTAGCTGTAAGCATGTATGAATACCATGGAATGTTAATAAATACAATACAATCGACAGGTCTGTTATTGTTGTTAACCTTGTCTTTGATCTACCGGTCGTCACTTTGGCTGGCGCGGCGATAATATGCATTATAGTCTACTCTTCGAGTGACCATACTGTTTAATTTCTATGTAAAATGTCTTCTACAAGTGTCAAAAAGAAAACATGTTGTACTACAGAAAAAAGTGCAAGTAATTGAGTGGTTTAGAAAAAGAGAAAATGTGGTTCATCTCCCATCACAATACAAGATAGGAATTGCAACTGGACGCGATTTAAGCTAATGAAAAACAAAATATAAACTGTATAAAATTTGTAAATCTACAACATGAGACCTCTACTATTCCTATCTTTCCACACACAGCTGTCAAAAGGAGATTCCTTGACCATTAAAAATCCGTCGTTGAAAACCACACCTAAGTACAATAAATAATGATTTAATAACTGACTTATCGGAAAATCGAACGTGAATTAAAAAAAAACAGACTTAAATTAGTGAACTTCTGACCCACTACCTAGCATATTAAAAACTAGACCATGAAGGAAATTACCGAAAATATTAGTTATTTAGTTTATGAAAACTTTTTATGGTACGGATTATCCGATTTTGTCGATTAACCGTTCACTCCACCCCTTTCATTACCACGGATAATAGAGGTTCTGCTGTATATGTATATCAATTATCGGACCTTCATTATCGATATATGAAATTTATCGAATCGAGCGGACAATAATTGATAAAGAGATCGACATGTTTTGAGTACCGTACTTAAGAAGTGCCTTTAATTTTTGTATATACCGTACATAAAGCGCTTTTCGCTTGAAAAGTAGCATTTTACCGACTATTTCGTTTATATGACTTCATTCCATTTTCGGCCAATGAAGAGTATTGAAATGTTGAATTCTAACCAATCACAGTCGTATATCGCGATAATTTCTGCAGCTCGATTTATCACTATCAATTTACCGCTTGGTCGTTCTTTTGTTTAGTCAGTGTTGCCAACTGTTTCTACGTAAATCGATGAGCATGAATCCATTGCACCAAATAAAGTGCGAACTCTTACTTCCACATCTACATTTTATAATTCCATATCCATTTTATCTGAAGAAAATGACACTCCTTCATAAAAAATATTCATTTAATTAATGTATTAATCAGGCTACTTGAAATTATACTATAAAATGAGTGAATTAAATTATAATTTCAGTAGATAATGAAAACGTATTTCTGTTATAGTAACAAAAGAAAAGCGCGGTACATGTAAGTTACCTTTTTAAACCTGTATTTCTCTTTCCTCAATTGGCATTACTGAATAACATTCAATTTCTTTATTGTAGTAATCGTTATTCATCTGTTTCGACTTCACAATGTCTGAATAGGTTAAGTATTCATAAATATATAATTATGTTAACATTTTGTGATTGAATTTTAGGGATATATTATTTACATTTTTATTTTATTCACGAAATAGTCCTAATAAATGTCACTCGAGATATGAGGTTTCCCAATCGGCAAATCTCAGACATCTTGTGACAATACTATAGATAAATCTCTATTAAATAGCATTTTTCTCGTGATTTCGTAATTTGATAAGAAACTCGCATCTTTTCGCACTTTCAGTTCTGCTAGAAAATCGTGCTAAAATCACCTTACAGAAGAAGAAAAATACTTTCTACCCCACAATTTAAAAATTCGCGGATTTTGCAAATGCGAAATTCTCAGGTTCCTAGCCATTGGTTTGTAAAATATACACACCTATGCTCAACTTACATAATAGCATTACCTTCCTGAGCTAGTGGTATTTCCAAAGTACTAACGCCAGCAGCATCTTGCATCGGACATTCTGTCTCGGACCGTCCAATGTGACAGTGGTTACATGCATTGTTATGAGGCTGCAGAAAACTGGATCGGACATTCGTCCCGGTTAATCACGGTTCATTTTAGATGGTCTCGAACAAATCTGTGTTCTCCTCCCTAAAGTTTTGTCCGCTGGCGAACACGATCGGACATTTAATTCTGGGCATGTATAAAGTCTGTTGCTACCATTCTCATTTGCTCTAGTCCAGCGTGGGTTATACAATTTTCGGTGGTATAATTTTATTCTTACATTGTATTTGCAATTGAATTTAAAAGCGATATAGACGAAGAGAGATTTGTTTGTGTTCATGTAAGCCCCCTACTTTTTTATTATACCTTGAAAAAAAAACAGGCTAGAAAGAACCTACTAGATAAACTGCGGAAAGAAGTTACGTGGACTACATTCATTCTTTGGTTCAGAAGATGAATCGAACAACTCCTATTTATGTGTTTTTTTCTCTGAGCATACAAGAAAATAAATAATTGCTACGATTTCGTCATCGGTTGTCTTCACGTCACTGTTGAGAGTAGCAGTGCATGGGTAAAGTAACTCCGTACAATACGTTGTCCCACAATTCTGTTAGAGACAGTCATAAACAGGCCAAAACAATCTTGTCCAGTATCGGACGGTCTGAGACAAAATTGTCCCGTCTAAGACAGAATGTCAGCCGGCCTAAGTGCAATTCTTGAAACTACAGCCATACCCAGATACGTCCCGTTTATAGTAAGCCTAATGGATTGTTTTACAGATATATGCTTGTTTCAATAAATCATAGACAAGCAGATAAATAAATAAATAAATAAATAAATAAATAAATAAATAAATAAATAAATAAATAAATAAATAAATAAATAAATAAATAAATAAATAAATAAATAAATACATAAATAACTGCACAAATAAATAAGTAATTCAGTAAATAATTAGATATATAAATAAATAAATAAATAAATAAATAAATAAATAAATAAATAAATAAATAAGTAATTAAGTAAGTACACAAATAAATAAGTAAGAAAATAAATAAATAAATACATAAATAAGTAATGTAGTAAACAAATAAATAAATAAGTAAATAAATAAACAAATAAATAAATAAATAAAATGAAGTAATCAAGTACATAAATAAATAAGTAATCTAGTAAACAAATAAATAAATTGATAATTAGGTAAGTATACAAATAAAGAAATAGTTAAGTACACAAATAAATAAGTAATTAAATAAGTAAATAAATAGATAAATAATTAAATAAATAAATACATAAGTAATTAAATAGATAAACAAATAAGTAAATAAATAAATAAATAAACAAATACACAGTTACACTATTACTAATTCCTAATCATGCCATGAATACAAACACCACTACGAAATAATTTTTAATTTTCAAAATCTACTGTAGCTTCAGCTCGCAAGAATTCTGCAAACGCTGTTACAACATTTTTATCTTTCTCAATTTTTCTTTATTGCCCAGCAATAAAATTCACGGAGAGCTGCAATCTCTTCATTATCGATTTGGCAAGGGTGTAGTCCACCAATTCTAATCCAACTTCAGCAAGGGAAGCTGGCAACAACGAACTTGTTCACATGACCATTGTCTTGGTGGAACAGCTCCTCCTGATTCAACTTGCTACTTCTCTTCTCTTTAATTGCCTGACGAAATTTTTCTACCGTGTTAGTTGTTATTGCCTCCCCACGGTAGAAAGGTAATCATCAAAATTCCATCTGCAGCCCAGGAAGTGAATGTCGTAATATTGCAAGCATTTGAAGGAGAAAGAGAGCCGTAGTACCTAGTGCCTCTACTGGATTGTGTTTCTATTTCCGATGGTATAGCCACGACTCTAAAATGATAAGTTGTTAATAATAATTGTGAGAATTCCTTTTAAATATTTTTAGAAGATCTTGTGAATTAACCATTCGCTGTCTCTTCTGGTTTGAAGTATATTTTATGGTGCACTAGTCCATAATTGTTCACTTTCTCCATGGATACAATATCACAATCTAGTATATACAGTCACGAAGCTCAATACGTAGTGAATATGCATCCATAGATAGTTGCCAAGCTCTAGGATCGCTAATATCGCCTCATCACAGACAATGCGAAATAGTTCCGAATAGTTCTGCAGAGCGTTCGTCTACAAGTGGGGCCAGGGAAGCGGCCTGCCTGCGGTGTCGCTTGCGGGAATCGTCTATCCATAAGCTTCCGCTTTCTATACTAATAGCATGCACACGAGAATTTTTCTACGTAGTACTAACCTTGTTATAGGCGATGTTGGAAGTGATGTCATCTGAATCCACACATTTCTGGCATATTTTAATAAAATTATTATTCACACGAATAAGTTCGTCTTCGGTAATTTTCCTAATCTCTCTTGTTATATTCGCCTTCAATTCATCTGAGTTCATCAATTTTTTCTTCCGTCAGTACTCTTCGTTTTCGCTTAGGAATTGTAACATTTAGTGACCATGTTGTCCTTAATTTGTTAACAAGACGTCTAATAGTTTCTCTACCCGGAATTGGAGCACCCGGATATTTCACTTCAAATTGCCTACGCACCTCTCTACACGACTCTGTTTTCGCATATGCATCATACATAAAAACTCTCTGTTCAAGAGTGAATTTTACGTTTTGCATTGTTCACAAATTTTACACACACGCTGGATATTTAACCAACTGTGTTAAGAAACTGCACTGTATGTAAAAACACTACAACAGCTGGCTCACAACTGATAACTTGTCGATCTTGATTGTCGACGTGTCTCAACAACTGCGCGCACAAAGCGGCGTATCAACAAATGACGCTTTCTTGGCCCCAACCGTAGGTGAACGCTCTGTATTATTCCTAGCACCGTCACAACTAAAGCTTCGTGACTGTATATAGCTAGGCCTACTAGACTGTGGTAAAATTATTATGCTGATATGAAATTTGAGTATTGTTAATATTCAGTCATCCATTATTATAGCATGAGTTTTCTGCACCGTTTCTTCAGTAGTAACTGCAATTCAGCGACAAGAGCGTCCATCATTTTCAAACAACTGTCTTCCCAGATTAAACTCCGAAATCGTGTTTTAACCATCGGTGAACTACATCAGGTCTCCTGTGTATGAATCATACCCTTATGTATTTCCATTGTGGTTATTTTTAATCACATACTTCATGATTTTACGATATTCACTTGTTCAATTTTCTACAAATTTGTTTACTCACACAAAATATTCTTTAAACAACTATCGGTTAAAATGAGGTCCTTCAAATTTAAAATTTGTAAACTCAGAATAATGTGCAGCAATATGTGTACTGTATAGGGTTATTCAAAACTGACGAAGAATTTGAAATTCTTCTTTGTTAAATAAGTTTATAGAAAAATAATACAATTTTATCCATAAAAAAGTGGCTAGGAACAGACTTCTGCTGCCGCCTCGTAACCTTATTAACACTATATATTTTATAGCTTGAATTTTGTCTAATTTTCTCAACATCTTGTAAAACCATCGCAACACTGACATCGTTTTCTATGAAGTTTTAACTACCATAGCACATTTTATATGCCATCGAACCAGTCTCTTCAAATAATGAAGAGTCCACATCTCAAGCCATTTAATGAACTGAATATTCTTAGTACACTAGAGTAATCTGTGAATACTAAATGACGCCAATACATATTTGAAGAGTCCACATCTCAAGCCATCTAATGTACTGAATATTCTTAGTACATTAGAACAATCTGTGAACACTAAACGAAGCCAATACATATATGAAGAGTCCACATCTCAAGCCATCTAATGTACTGAATATTCTTAGTACATTAGAACAATCTGTGAACACTAAACGAAGCCAATACATATATGAAGAGTCCACATCTCAAGCCATCTAATGTACTGAATATTCTTAGTACATTAGAACAATCTGTGAACACTAAATGACGCCAATACATATTTGAAGAGTCCACATCTCAAGCCATCTAATGTACTGAATATTCTTAATACACTAGAACAATCTGTGAACACTAAATTCTTAGTACACTAGAACAATCTGTGAACACTAAATCATGCCAATACATATTTTGAAGAGTCCATATCTCAAGCCATAATGTACTGAATATCCTTAGTACACTAGAACAATCTGTGAACACTAAATGACGCCAATACATATTCGAAGAGTCCATATCTCAAGCCATCTAATGTACTTAATATTCTTAATACACTAGAACAATCTGTGAACACTAAATTCTTAGTACACTAGAACAATCTGTGAACATTAAATCATGCCAATACATATTTTGAAGAGTCCATATCTCAAGCCATAATGTACTGAATATCCTTAGTACACTAGAACAATCTGTGAACACTAAATCATGCCAATACATATTTTGAAGAGTCCATATCTCAAGCCATAATGTACTGAATATCCTTAGTACACTAGAACAATCTGTGAACACTAAATGACGCCAATACTTATTTTGAAGAGTCCATATCTCAAGCCATAATGTACTGAATATCCTTAGTACACTAGAACAATCTGTGAACACTAAATTCTTAGTACACTAGAACAATCTGTGAACACTAAATCATGCCAATACATATTTTGTAGAGTCCATATCTCAAGCCATAATGTACTGAATATCCTTAGTACACTAGAACAATCTGTGAACACTAAATGACGCCAATACATATTTTGAAGAGTCCATATCTCAAGCCATAATGTACTGAATATCCTTAGTACACTAGAACAATCTGTGAACACTAAATTCTTAGTACACTAGAACAATCTGTGAACACTAAATCATGCCAATACATATTTTGTAGAGTCCATATCTCAAGCCATAATGTACTGAATATCCTTAGTACACTAGAACAATCTGTGAACACTAAATCATGCCAATGCATATTTTGAAGACTCCATATCTCAAGCCATAATGTAGTCTACTGAATATCCTTAGTACACTAGAACAATCTGTGAACACTAAATGACGCCAATACATATTTTGAAGACTCCATATCTCAAGCCATAATGTACTGAATATCTTTAGTACACTAGAACAATCTGTGAACACTAAATGACGCCAATACATATTTTGAAGACTCCATATCTCAAGCCATAATGTACTGAATATCTTTAGTACACTAGAACAATCTGTGAACACTAAATGACGCCAATACATATTTTGAAGACTCCATATCTCAAGCCATAATGTACTGAATATCCTTAGTACACTAGAACAATCTGTGAACACTAAATGACGCCAATACATATTTTGAAGACTCCATATCTCAAGCCATAATGTACTGAATATCTTTAGTACACTAGAACAATCTGTGAACACTAAATCATGCCAATACATATTTTGAAGAGTCCATATCTCAAGCCATAATGTACTGAATATCTTTAGTACACTAGAACAATCTGTGAACACTAAATGACGCCAATACATATTTTGAAGACTCCATATCTCAAGCCATAATGTACTGAATATCTTTAGTACACTAGAACAATCTGTGAACACTAAATCATGCCAATACATATTTTGAAGAGTCCATATCTCAAGCCATAATGTACTGAATATTCTTAGTACACTAGAACAATCTGTGAACACTAAATGACGCCAATACATATTTTGAAGACTCCATATCTCAAGCCATAATGTACTGAATATCTTTAGTACACTAGAACAATCTGTGAACACTAAATCATGCCAATACATATTTTGAAGAGTCCATATCTCAAGCCATAATGTACTGAATATTCTTAGTACACTAGAACAATCTGTGAACACTAAATGACGCCAATACATATTTGTAGCGGCAAAACCGTAATTTTCAGGTATGAATTAAAATAAACACACATTAACTCACTCAAGACTAGTTTGGGAATTGTTCTTTACATTTTTTATTTACCATAGCAATAACAGTAAGACAGCTGAAACAGATATTTCTTTAAAGATAAACACTCAATACTATATTACTATTTTTCTATAAACATACTTTTAACAAAATTACGGGACTTTCAAATCTTTCGTGACCTCTGAATTACCCTGCTTTTAATGCAGAAATGTAACAAGGCCTTCTAGTTGGAATTAGAACTTCTCAAATTTCAAAATTTCATCAACATTTGCACATTTTTTTAACCAACAGATATACAATATACAGGTTGAACAGTAAGTATCGTATGGAATATTGCTAATAACTTCTTACATTTCAATTTTACAAAAAAAGAAAAATGTTTTATACAAAAGCTATTCGAGATTAACCGTAGAATATGATAACAGTGTTCGAAAAGAGTTGGTTACTCAGGCATACAGTGTGGCAGAAAACTTCATTTTTTTAAATGGGACCTAATAAAATTTACATATTCCGACTCTCCATTAAATCTTACGTATGGACGCTTAGAAATTGTACTCATTCATGCGTTTTATGTTTTTTTTTAACTATTTATTAAACTTGTTTCGTGAGACAAGTTAGTAGGTCATAAAACTGAACAATGTTATTCACGGTTTATGTTATTAATTTATGGAGAAAGTCGTCTTAATTTAAGTGAGCCAAGAAGATATACCGTCAATGTTTTCCGCAATGAAGGTTATCTAATCGGCGAACTTTTGTATCGGTTTCTCAACGATTATTAGAAACTAGGAGTCTCTTGCCTCGTTTCGAAAATCACACAAACAAATTTCTTTAAAAATAGTACTGCTTTATGGAAGCGGGAGAGATTAAAATGTCGTATTTAAAAAAAAATCGTGTGATTTTGTGGAGTAAACCATTATTCTTTATTTTTTAGGCGTACAATAAAAAAATGGACCAATATTCCCAATATCGTTAAATAAAATGGAAATTTACCATAAAGTTCTATTAATGAGATTGAAAGTCTGTATTTGCTGTTGTTTTATGTAAACAACGGTCCGCCCCTGCATTAGAACAGAGCATCTGTTTTGTACCGGCATGTCTGTATCCGCTTGAGCTGTACCGTGTACTTGTAAACTCCCTCTTCCCCATCCAAAAACGTTTCTAAACGCCTAATATTGTAAACTTTAATAATTAGTTAAATACTGCAATTAGAAAAAAAATGTGAAGACATTTTTCCTTCCTTATGACATCAACAGTCATCAGTTAAAATAATGGCACTTATACACCTTACACTCTGTATATTTCAACAAGACTGACTATAATTAAGGTTTTATAGTAGTACTCTTAAGATTGTTTCTGACGGGTTTCATATTCTAGCTGCGAAACGATGTACGAATACCATGGAATGTAAATAAATACAATACAGTACAATAATCTAGTGTATCGTGGAACATTGCGCGTCAAACTGACTCTTGCAGCAATTTTTATACTAAAGCTTTTACTCTCATTCATTTCTTTTAGTGGTGTTAAATCCTCTATGGTTTCATTTATTTTTCCCATGTTTTTACATTGAAATCTTGTCATGTTTACTTAATACTTCGTACTAAGTTGGAAATAAAAGAGATCTAAATTATGTTAACACATTATAAGTGATGTTACAGTTTTAAACAGATTGGTTGCAACATGAGTGTCAAAGTGAATTTTCTTCATTCCCATCTAAATTAATTTCTGATCATTTAGGAGATTTTAGTGAGGAACAAGGTGAAAGATTTCACCAAGATATAAAAGAAAGAAATGAGGTATCAAGGAGAGTGTTAATTTATTTTATTTATTTTTATTTTATTTACAATTTACTTTTGAAATGAATACATGTGAATAGATACCCGAAATGAGTATATGCTCGTGCTCGGGTACAGTCCAGTGGTCTACATAAATTTTACAGTGATCAAATAGTAATGCTGAAGATAGAAATAATAGTAACAATAATAATAATAATAATAATAATAATAATAATAATAATAATAAAATAATCGTGACAGAAATGATACAAAGATTGTAATACAAAATAATTCATTAATAATAATAATAATAATAATAATAATAATAATAAAACAAAAATATTTACAATAATAAAATAAATACTAAGACGGATAAAATAAAATATAAAACCACTAGCGAGAGTTAACACAACTTAAATAAACATATAATAACCGGAAAAAAATGACGAACTCGAAAATCAACAGAAAAGTTCGTTGTATCGCAGACGACAGCAACCGCCGTATTGACATTGTGTTGTGCAGTAATAGTAGTAGGGGGGAGCCGAAAGTCTACGTAAGTGCCATTCTCTTCGAATCTTCTAATACAATCATGGGAAGTTAATGCTGCAAAAACAAAATGTCTGCGAGTCAAACTGTTCATTATTACCAGGATAAATACAAATAATACTGAAATATAGTAATCTAGTTTCAGTTATAGATCTTCCCTTTTGTGCAAGAGGTATCATATCAAAATATTTTATGATTGGCGGGGAAAATATAAATTTCAAGAACTCTCTAGTGACAAGAGATAGTGACAAGTACAATCAAGTGTATCTGTGGCGATGCTAAGAAATCATATTTTATTGGAGATATACACTGTTATTGATTAAGAAAATGATCTATTTACATTTTATTACAATGTTTTATCTAATAGGTTACATGCATCAGACAGTGGAGTGGTAACATGGCGGCTGATTGCTTGATGTTGAAAAGGGACTGCTCTGAGCAACATTTGAGGAGGACAAAAAGGAGAAAATTTGAAGTGGAATATTGACGTAAGGTTAAGAATGTGATTTTTAACCGTTAATAGTAAATTGCAGTCCAGTTTTTCTCAAGAAATGCCCGTTGAAAGTAATTTTCATGGCGTTTCACAAGCTACAACTCCATTTCTAGGTAGTAATTAATTTATTAGCCTTTATTCACTTTCTTATGATTTCTATGACAGCCTGACGTGTTGAAAAAGATTAGAGATTATTTTCGAAATCAGCACAAAAAAAATCTGTTAAGAATCGCATATCAGATGCAAAACAACAGAAAAAATGTTTCAAAATGCAGATCAGTGTTATGTATTGTATTTTATTATATTAACTAGCCGTACCCGTGCTCTCCGCTGTACCTGTTATAAATAAATATAATTACATAATTAAAATAGGACATTTGATCCAGGGAACATTCGTGTTTGATAGAAGAATAAATCGTTTGAAATGTTACTTGATTTAAATTGTATTTAAAAAACTAAAATGCGATCATTTTGATCCAGAGACCACTCATTTGGTGCAATGACAATTCCTTTAACATGTTTCTTAATTGTTATTAAATGCAACCATAGTTTAATGAAGATTGACATATCTTTTAGTTTTAATGTGTATACTTTATATTACTTGCTATATGTTTCCATTGAATTATGGTAATAACTTAATTTTAACCCTTGTTTTCTACGTCTTCAGTAAATGGCGCTTGGCCCACTATGGTTCTGAACCCTTGAAATAACTTAAATAGTGATAAAGCATATATAGTGATATGTAATTATATTTCCTTCTTTCGAAAATGTAAGAATTCACGATCTCCTATGTACCACTGCCATGGAATGAATAAATGTGTTTTTTCTTCCTACTCAAAAATTTTATATTTTGCACATAGGAGTTACTGCAGGAACAACAACGCTATAATCTGAGGCGGCGGTGAAAATGTATTGTATTGTAGTGTTATTTTAAAAGTCTTGTATATCCTTAAATATCAGTCCTATCAAAATTTTGCATAGAATAAAACATTTCGGAAATCATGTTTAAAGAAACTTTTGCTATGAAACATTTTTCACAAAAAGCAATAATAAGCGAGATATTTCAATTTATTTAATCCAGGCCCCTTTAAATAAAGTATTTTGAATGTCACATAGGCTAAAATCTAAGTTACAACGAACTTAATTTATATTCCAATTTTCATCGAAATCCGTCCAGCCATTATAGCGTGAAAAGGTAACAAACATCCAGACAGACAGACAGACAGACAGACAGACAGACAGACGGACGGACAGACAGACAGACAGACAGACAGACAGACAGACAGACATACAAACAAAAATGTCAAAAAAGCGATTTTCGGTTTCAGGATGGTTAATTATACATGTTAAGGGGAGATGATGGAATTTTTAAAAACTTTTTTCCTATTTGGTGTAAAATATTAATTTTTTTGTAATGTAGAGAGCTCATAGCTATGGCAACTCAACCAAATAGAAATATTTTGAAAAAAAAAAATTATTTGGGGGCCCAAATTTGAAAAAAATATACCCAATGCAGGATTGTACTAAAACCGATATATCTAAACCGTTTTTGAAGATGGATTCAAATTTTTTTTGCAATGTATTTGAAAAAGCATGTTCTACAAACTGTCTGTAACAGAATTTTGATATTAGTCCCTACGTTTATAAAATAAACAATTAAAATTTAATAACAATTTTCTGATTTCCTTTCTTGCAAACAAACGGACGTATTTTAAAAATGAAATCAATTACCAAATTCTGTTACAGAGAAAAGTTTCCTAATAGTCTAAAGAATGTGTGTTCTAAATATCATGCATGTATCTTTAATAGTTCAGAAATTATATCCATTTTTGTCCGGCAATGTAGCAAAAAAATGAAGTTACTGGAAACCGATAAAAGCGGGCGTGTGATTTAAAAATCCATAGCGCAGGAAGTTTAAAAATGACGTCTCAACATCCGATAAGGGCACAAATACCCACAAAATATTATGCAATGCATTCCACACATATCAAAGGGTATTTTAAAGAAAAAAGAAATTTTTTTGAAAATTTAATTTACCGGAAACAACAATAAATAGTGGGCGAGAGATTTAAAAATCCATAACGCAGGAAGTTTAAAAATGGCGACGCAACATCCGATAAGGGCACAAATACCCACAAAATATTATGCATTGCATTCCACGCATATCACAATGTATTTTAAAGACTTTTTTTTTTAATTTACTCATTTTTCACCAAAAAATACCATCCTCTCCATCGTATTTTAAAAATGAAATCAATTACCAAATTCTGTTACAGAGAACAGTTTTCTAATAGTCTAAAGAATGTGTGTTCTAAATTTCATGCATGTATCTTTAATAGTTCAGAAATGATATCCATTTTTGTCTGGCAATGTAGCAAAAAAATGAAGTTACTGGAAATCGATAAAAGCGGGCGTGTGATTTAAAACTCCATAGCGCAGGAAGTTTAAAAATGACGTCTCAACATCCGATAAGGGCACAAATACCCACAAAATGTTATGCATTGCATTCCACGCATATCACAATGTATTTTAAAGACTTTTTTTTTTAAATTTAGTCATTTTTCACCAAAAAATGCCATCATCTCCCCTTAACACCAATTATTTTTGGAAAATCGAAAATCACCAGAAAAATTTTGGCTACAGATTTATTATTAGTATAGATTATGTTTTGTTCATAGTAATGTAGTAATTTTGTATCATACTGGTTGAGTGGAAGAGAACTTTGACAATTAAAATAAAACATTATCTTTATTATTAATTTCTTTTATTATTTTATCGAATGATAAAATAAAAATGATAGAAACTCAACACGAATGTACAGAAAAATAAACTACTAATGAAATACATAGAGCGCAGAAACGAGACAACTGAACAAACATGACGCCAATGGGAGAAAAATGAAAATAAAGGCAAAGAATAGATGCTTGTCGCATATTTGGGATCGATGGCTGGTTGACCCGGAGGGATGGCAGCAGACTTGGTGACGGTAGCGGCACAATGGCCGGGCCTCATTACGAAGGCATCGCCATGTACCATTATGCGGCTACCTGCTTTCCCCACGGGCGTCGAGCCGTTGTAATGGCTCCGCACCTGCATTGCCGGCGGATCAATCAACAGCAGCAGCCCGGAGTCTTGCGAAGCAGTGCAAAAGACTCATCGCGGTCAGATTACTTTCCCCGGTTACAAAAAATCTCTTACAACAGTTTTTCGTCCATCTAATCTTTCTGACTGCGGAATATTTATGTATAATTAATGAAACTTATTAACTAAATTGTCTCTTTTTTTAGGCTATGTGATCAGGAGACTACATTGCGATAATAATAATAATAATAATAATAATAATAATAATAATAATAATAATAATAACTCCATATGTAGATGAAATTATTGGGGATCATCAGTATGGTTTTAGGCGTAATAGATCAATTATTGGTCAGATATTTTGTATTCGACAGATAATGGAGAAAAAATGGGAGTATAAGGGCACAGTGCATCAGTTATTCATAGATTTCAACAAGGCACATGACACGGTTAAGAGAGAAATGTTATATGATATTGCGCTGGCCTTCTATGCCCAAGGTTGCGGGTTCGATCCCGGGCCAGGTCAATGGCATTTAAGTGTCCTTAAATGCGACAGGCTCATGTCAGTAGATTTACTGGCATGTAATAGAACTCCTGCGGGACAAAATTCCGGCACATCCGGCGACGCTGATATAACCTCTCCAGTTGCGAGCGTCGTTAAATAAAACATAACATTTATATGATATTCTTATTGACTTTGGTATTCCCAAGAAACTAGTTCGATTAATTAAAAGGGTCTCAGTGAAACGTACAGCAGAGTCCGTATAGGTCAATTTCTGTCAGCTGCGTTTCAAATTCACTGTGGGCTAAAGCAAGGAGATGCACTATCACCTTTACTTCATAACTTCGCTCTAGAATATGCCATTAGGGAAGTCCAAGATAACAGAGAGGGTTTGGAATTGAACGGGTTACATCAGCTTCTTGTCTATGCGGATGACGTGAATACGTTAGGAGAAAATCCACAAACGATTAGGGAAAACAGGGAAATTTTCCTTGAAGCAAGTAAGGAGATAGGTTTGGAAGTAAATCCCGAAAAGACAAAGTATATGATTATGTCTCGTGACCAGAATATTGTACGAAATGGAAAAATAAACATTGGAAATTTATCTTTTGAAGAGGGTGAAAAATTCAAATACCCGGGAGCAACAGTAACAAATATAAATGATAATCGGGAGGAAATTAAACACAGAATAAATATGGGAAATGCCTGTTATTATTCGGTTGAGAAGCTTTTATCATCCAGTCTGCTGTCAAGAAATCTGAAAGTTAGAATTTATAAAACAGTTATATTACCGGCTGTTCTTTATGGTTGTGAAACTTGGACTCTCACTTTGAGAGAGGAACATAGGTTAAGGGTGTTTGAGAGTAAGGTGGTTAGGAAAATATTTGGGGCTAAGAGGGATGAAGTTACAGGAGAGGGCAGAAAGTTACACAACGCAAAGCTGCACGCATTGTATTCTTCACCTGACGTAATTAGGAACATTAAATCCAGACGTTTGAGATGGGCAGGGCATGTAGCACGTATGGGCAAATCCAGAAATGCATATAGAGTGTTAGTTGGGAGGCCGGAGGGAAAAAGATCTTTAGAGAGGCCGAGACGTAGATGGGAAGATAATATTAAAATGGATTTGAGGGAGGTGGGATACGATAATAGAGATTGAATTAATCTTGCTCAGAATAGGGACCAATGGCGGGCATATGTGAGGGCGGCGATGAACCTCCGGGTTCCTTAAAAGCCAGTAAGTAATAATACAGGGTTGCCATGTTTTGGCGCTTTACATGAAGAAGGGTTATTCTGAATGACATTTTCATGCTCTCTGCAAAAATGAAATCCGTTTTCGTTAAACAGTTCGCTATATTTAAACTTCGCGCTTAATCTTATACTGCAATCGATATAATCTATCGTAAAGTCACAGTTTAATATACAGTCGCGCAACTTCAACACTTTTTTTGCCAACATTCACGACACTAGCGCTCAAGCGAAAGCAAGGCACTGGTCAAAGGGTTGATTCAGCCAGCACGTGCTTTAAAGGTATGCGAGATATAATAACGTTTTAATCATGCGTCGGAATAAAGGCAATGTGTGCAATGACGTAAATTGCAGTAACAACAAGTTTAAATCTCCGAATTTGTCGTTCTTCAGACTCCCTAAAGACCGAGAGAAAATCATAACTCTGTCATAACCTATAATCCACGCTCTAGGTAGCCTACGTATTGTGTTCTATAAAACATTTATTAGTTATCAGTTATCTATTTGTATGTCAGGAAGGAGAGTTTAAATAAAAACAAAGTAAATACCTGTTACAGTATATTATTGTTTTGCAGAGATCATGTGTAAATGTGTAACCATTTCGATTTTGGATAATGTATCTACAGTTTCTAATGCAAGTAATTCCATACTTTTTGTTTTCGTGTTTTTTTTTCTTTATATTTTTCAAAAGTTAAATGTTATATTGCACTCAAGTAGGGATTATGGTGTTAATTTTTTCAAGAATTCATGGCGTATTATAATCCTTTTGCAAAATATACACTTCTTGAATAAATCCAGACTGTGTCGATAAATTTCTGATGTGTTGGTGTAGATTCATGTGGCAGACGTATTAAGTTCTCAAGAGCCTTTTCTGTAATAATTTGCATGACTGTTATTGGTGTTGATTTTTACATTACCAGTGATGATTTGAGCCGTTCAGAGCAGAAGTGGTATAAGTCAAAATTAGGTAATGAGGTTAAAAGTAAAAATTCTGTAAAATACAGCGCAAAGTAGCAATTAATATATCCTTCGTGCTATTCACTGACTATAATAGTTTAAATAAATTCAATATTAACTGCTACTTTGCGCTGTATTTTACAGAATGTTTACTTTAACCCTCATTACCCATTTTTGACTTACACCACTTCTGCTCTGAAAATAAAATTAGGCCTACATTTTCTGAGTTAATTGAAGTTACAATTTTTTTAACAAAGTTGTGTATTCATTTGTTCTCACCTACGTCATAATAACAGTAAGTGCATGTAAATTACATATTATATAGGCAGGGTAAGTTAAAATTAAGCGTATGTGTGAAAACTGGAAATGTAATGTAAAATGCGGTAAACTTTCCATAAAAATTTAAACCATAATATCAGCACTATTAACGACTCAAAATAATAATAAAAAAAATTGAAAAATAATTAACTTCATAAATCAATGTCGGTCAAATTAAGGTTTAAATCTTCCCCTTTTTTATTTTTAAGTTTACCTCAGCGGCCGAGTTTACCCCAATTTGCGGTATGGAAAATAGTTAATTTCTCAGGAAATAGGGAGAGGAGTTCACCACGCGATGTACCCTACGAGATATGCCCTACAATTTTGACTCTTCTCACAGGAAATATAGAGTTCCAGTGGTTCATAAATATATTTAGGAATGAATTGAATTAACCGTCCACGTACAAACAATTATATTATTTCAAACCATGATACGTGATCAGGGCCATGATTCAGTTGTAGGGAGCAGAAAGAATTACGTTTATTCCCAGCTTCTGAAACTTGCAGATTAACTGCGTGTGAAATTCTTCCAGGATTCTAAAGTAGAATTAGTAAGAACCATATACACTTATTGTATAGCATAAAAATATAAAATAACCCGTTTTCTGATGTGTTATCATATGTCGTGTGCACACTTTTAACTTGCCTGCCGCTAGAGGGCTACTGTCGCGCCAGCTGTCAAATGTTGGCATATTTTATACGTATGAGTTGCGTGACTATCTATTAGACTGTGGTAAAGTGATTGAACACGATCGACTGTAAAACAATCGAGTTATCTAGAAGTACACAGAAGTATTACAGTCCAATCAAATTTCTGCATATTTAAGGGACAAAATTAAAATTCTTTCAATCATTTATTATCACAATACTCTGCTCTCTTAAACTGATTGAGCATATTGAAATTCAAAAAAATAACTATCATATAAAACAATTTCTATTTCGGAAATTAAGCAAAAAACGAGGAAAATTGTATTAAAATACACCGTTTTGTTTGAAATATCTCAAAGAATACCCCACTTAAATTACTTACGGTTCACTCTTTATATTTCTGTAATTGTTAGAGAACAAACGGAATATATTTAGAGGCGTATACGCAGGGCCGTGTTTTACAGTGATAACTTTCTTAAGATATAGGGTGTCATTTTTTAATTTTAATTTTTTAGTGTTGAATATTGCCTATATTAAACTTTAGCGATAATATTGCAATAATATATGTCTGTCAATGTGTAATAAATCATATCTCCCCTAGCAAATTTGCTTGGAGCAAAAATCAATTTAAACGCTATATCGTGGATAAATATATAATAGGATGCGAAACATTATGTTCCCGTAACACATACTAGAGGCGCTGTTGTAGAAACTGATCTTGCTGCCATCTATTTTTGGGAGAGCCGTTATTACATCTAGCAGCGCACCAAGTAGCGAAAACAGTAATTACTCCATGCATTTAGCAGCGCACCTGGTGACGAAAATGTTAAACTCTGCAGAAAATATTTCCTCCCACCTCCCTCATCCTCATTCTCAAACTAAACTAATTTAAAATAAAACATTTACAGTTTTATTCCTCACAGCATATTCTACTGAAAATTCTTAATGGAACCAACAGGAAGATAAAAGAGACGATGTGTTTTACACTACCCGATTAAAATATAACCAGACAGAGACAAAAACTAAAGCAAAAGGTTAGATAATTGGGATTCTATTCTTTGGGTATTTATTGTACAGCACAATGGAAAAGTCTGCAAGAACTTCGTAGTTAGTTCAATTTATTATATTACTATTACTTTACAATACATTCAACACTATTTTTACAACGTCCATAAACATCACTGTTTAACATACACTGCTTATACAGACACGTATCACTTTATGTTTACTTATTAGTAAGTTTCAGTCCGCCATCTTCTCTCCTCGACTCTCCCGTATAGCAATATCTCGAACGGATAAATAGAGAACTTTCGGTAATGTACCCAACACGTAGTTCTAATTTTCACCACCTACGACGTCGGGCGCTGATCACCTTATTTCAGACCACCAAATCTAGATGGTGTTGACCGCAGTTTCGCATCCTTTATATATTTATCCATATATATATATATATATCGTCGGTTTCTTGGCAAAAGTGACCAAGCCCAAAATGCAAAATTGTCGGGACAAGGCATTTAAAGGTTTAATGATCCATCCACAGATAACTGTACTTCTTTAAGATGTTAGTAAATAGTTATTTTGAAGATAAATGTGCTATATTATTACTTTTAATATAAAATTATGTTTTAATTTTCATAATTCTTGGAAGCCTTCAATGTGACTTGGTCACCAAGAAACCGACGATATATATATATATATATATATATATATATATATATATATATATATATATATAGTTAAACCAGGTTGCGCCACGGACAGGTGAGGAATGGGAATTGGATAGAAGAGGCTATTTGAGATGCATTACTACCTTTTACAATCCAATAATAATAATAATAATAATAATAATAATAATAATAATAATAATAATAATAATAATAATAATAAATCTCCGGTTTTGGCGATGTTACCATCTGGCAACCGTAGTCTTCAATAAAATTGGGAAATATTGTCACTTGTTTATGTTGTAATTCAGTTTGTTCTTTTCACTGATTTGGAGTTAACAATAGGTTAAATTAAGTAATAATTTTGTTAATTATTTCACAGCATTTCACCATACATTATGGCTGTCCACTAGCCTAAATAGGCTAATATATCAAATTGGTAATCATATTTGACATTATGGCCCTTGCATTTGTCTCCCTATATATATATATATATATATATATATATATATATATATATATATATATATATATATATATATATATATATATATTTTCAGGGTTTTTAAAAAATACGGGGCATAATTTCAGGTATGTCTTTCCCACGTGTAGACAATCAAAATAGTTCATTACAACATGTGTCCGGAAATGCTTCATTTCCGAGTTATGGCCTTCACAACATTGAAATTCACCGGAACGTTTTTCTTTCTGCAGGTCAAAATGTCCACCTCCTGCTTGAATACAGACCTCACATCGATGTCTCATTGACCTGTAAATACATCCCAAACTCCAGGAGTATTGCGTATGTCCTCAGAACATGCCACAATTCGATTCCGAAGGGATTCCAAATCAGGCACCGGAGACGAATAAACCAATGATTTTAAATGGCCCCACAAGCAGAAATCGACAAAGTTCAGATCAGGTGAGCGTGGAGGTCAAGCAATTGGGCCACCTCTACCTATCCATCGATCAGGAAACCTTCGATCCAAGTACGGCGAGCCCTACGACTGAAGTGTGCAGGAGCGCCATCATGCAAGAAGTGAATGTGTTGACGATTGATCAGTGGAGTGTCTTCTAAAACATGAGGTATGGTGTTTTCCAGGAAGTTTGTGTACGCCTGCCCCGTAAGTCTGTTTACAAGTACGTACATGGGGTCCAACTAATCGATCACCAATGATACCGGCCCACATGTTGAGGGAGAACCGCACCTGGTTATGAGATGGAACAGTTGCACGTGGGTTTTCATACTCCCATACATGCTGATGTGGAAATTTGTTATGCCATCTCGTGTGAACTGTGCTTCATCTGTAAATAATACTAAGACAGGAAAGTTCGGATTTACATCACACTGCTGCAAGAACCACTGACAGAACCTAACTCATGGAGGGTAATCTGCTGGTGACAGGGCCTGTACACGTTGCAAATGATAAGGATACAGTACAATTGATACTCTTTCAACAGTCTCCAGACAGTCGTATGAGGAACATTGACTTGCAACGCTACCCTTCGTGTGCTGATAGAAGGAGTCATGCTCGCAGCCTCCAGAATCTCCTCCTGTACTTCTGGAGTTGTAGATCTTGGTCGTCCCCTTCCCAAACCAGGAGAGTTAAATTTTCCATACTCGCACAGACGGTAATAGAGACGTACAAATGTCTTCCGATCTGGACATTTTCGCTGTGGGTACCTCTCCTGGTACAAACGATGAGCCAGCGCAGCATTGCCATCCGCCTTACCGTACATGAAGTATATCTCTGCCAGCTCTTGATTTGAATACATGTCGCACAGTCTAACACCTACAAAACACAGAATGTAACCTTCGCCTCAGAATGAACTGTCAGAATGCCCTCTTAATGTCTCCTTTGACGGTAACGACCTGCGGACAGAAAAACGTTCCGGTGAATTTCAATGTTATGAAGGCCATAACTCGGAAATAAAGCATTTCCGGACACATGTTGTAATGAACTATTTTGATTGTCTACATATGGGAAATACATACCTGAAATTATGCCCCGTATTTTTGAAACATCCTGTATATATATATTTGTACGGGGCAGAAACAGACATTACGACGAAGTGAAGAGAAGCGAATAGAAACATTTGAAATGTGAATACGGAGAAGAATGCAGCGTATGAGGTGGACAGACAGAATAACAAACGAAGCTGTGTTGGAAAGAGTGGATGAAGAAAGAATAATGCTGAAACTGATCAGAAAGAGAAAAAGGAATTGACTGGTTCACTGGTTGAGAAGAAACTGCCTTCTGGAAGATGCACTGGAAGGAATTGTGAATGAGAGAAGAGTTCGGGGCAGAAGAAGATATAAAATGATCATATGAGGAGACAAAGAGGAAGGCAGAAAATAGGAAGGACTGGAGAATGCTGGATTTGCAATGAAAGACCTGTCCTTGGAAGAACATTAAGAATGAATGAAACATAAATAGCAAGAAAACACGGCTATGCCTATACGAAAGATTGTCTGTGACGTATACACTCCATAAGAATCCGGCCTTACTTGTGGATGCACTTTTAAGCATACTCAGAATTTCACGACCGGTGTACGGTGAATATGCTAAACCGTCTGTTGATAACATAGTCGGAATTATTGAGGTTTATCTACTTTTGCATCCTGTTTTATTTCTTCTAAAAACATATTCTGTTGTATTAATTTTCCCATGTATTTCATCCTTCTTTATTAGTAACATTCATTCTTTTTGCTTTATATCTTCTAATGCTAATAGCATCTACATTTGGTAATTGAAGCGTTTAAGTAATATTTCTACATTTATTTTGTCAGTTACATTGTATTTCGAAAATTTGTATGGAAATCTATAATTCTTTATCCTCAAGTTTTATGTATAATTTACATTTGTATGTGTAATCCCTTGTTCTATCTTTTACTTTGTACTTTTTTAATTTGTCTGATTTAATTATTATTGTATTTTTTCTTTTTTATCGGTATTTTTATGCCCTGCAGCATTTGGAAGAAATTTAATTTAATTTGTTTGTATTCTGTTTTTACCTTCACGTTTCACTTTCATTTACTAAAGCTGTCACTGGCATAATCGTACAAAATTTAACTCTCTTATCTTTCTACATTTAGTAATAATTGAGAGATCCCCAAATGGTTTTTGGTCTACGTAAGAAAGAGTTACTGTTAAAAATTCAAATTTAATAAAATCCTGCATTTAGTAATTATTATTATTATTATTATTATTATTATTATTATTATTATTATTATTAGTACTACTAAAATGGCCATCATCATAACTATCAATTTTCTAATAGTTTAGTATCTACCCTCTACGTACATCAGAAGCGCATCTTCTTAGCTGTAAATATGTTGAAGTTTTTTAAATATTCTTGTAATGAGAGACGATAAATTAGGATTAAGTTCAACACTATCATACTCAATACTCTTCAGACTTTAAATATAAAACAATCCGTTTATAAGAGCAAAAATAAGATATAAAAATTCTACTTTGGAATCGTTTAAATTTTTTATAAACACTAAGAATCAATATTCAAAATTATTCACATTGGGTCAGGCATTGTACTTGCTGATTGTTCGTCGATTATGGGCGGTGTAGGAAAATTCACTAAATCATTAGTACACACTTAGTAACTGAACTGAAGAAAAGAGTTTAGAAAATGTCGTTTTCTATCTCTGCAGAATATCGCTGGTTTCATTGTAGGCCTATACTCTTTTTTCTTTTTGACTCAATTTTCGGCACTAAGTTAACAATTTTACTTTCTCATTATATGAAGCACTGAACGGATATGTATCAACTTGTGAAAAAATGGTGGGACACTTCAGGGAAATACGCGTTTTCTGCACTTGAGATGTCGAAAAAAGTGGTTTTCGTTCTGCCCTGTCTATCTGTGTACAGCGATTTATTCTATAATATTGAATTTGTTTTGTATAAGTAACCGGGAGATGCAGATGGAATATAATCACCAGTCTTAGGAACTTGGTACCAAAACATTGCTTTCAAGTTGAGTGTAGCCAGACATATAGGGAAAAGGTTGGTAATACTGTGATAGTTCTTTTTGAGAATCTTTTACAATTTTACTGAGCGAGAGAAGAACCGGTTTTGTGCAGCAACTTGTCCACGAACATTCCCTTAATACGTTGACGCAAAAAATCAATCTCCCTCTCTCTCAGTAAAATTGTAATAAATTCTCAAAAATAACTATCACAATATTACTGATATCACGATATTACCAACCTTTACCATGAATCTATTGCACTAGGATACTATATTCTATTCATTTAAACAACTCACAGTATATCCACAACTATGGGTGGATGACTTTAGTCACTACATTATAATAATACGCACAGTAGAAAAGCAGTTTCATTACGTAGTAACGTTCGCAGTGGAGTTTTGCAGTTTAATTCTCAAAATGTTGAACAGTAATTTATTACTACAGCCCATCCAACGCAAAATTTACTGAATTAAATACTATTATAGTCACAATAATGCCATGGTATGAAAGAAAAATTTCACAACCTCGAGCGGGAATCGAACCTGCGACTTCCTGGTCTCCGGTCAGGCGCTCTACCACTGAGCTATCGAGTTCGTCTCGAGGTTGTGAAATTTTTCTTTCATACCATGGCATGATTGTGACTATAATAGTATTTAATTCATTAATATGTCACATCAACGGACGTATATACGTCACCCAAACATCGTAAGATGAAGATTACATTTGCAAAATTTACATTGTAAGTCAGATTACAAGATTATTATTTTTGGTGAAATACATAAATTTCATTGTGTATGAAGTTTCCGATAAGCAAGTTATAATCTTAAATATATTGGATAAATTAAACAGCCTGTGCTTATCTAATATTACATTTATAGCATTAACGTTTTCAGTACGTGGTACCATTTTCAAATGCGAATGCCTGTTAAATGTAACAGGCACTCGCATTTGAAAATGGTACACACGTACTGAAAACGTTAATGCTATAAATGTAATATTAGATAAGCACAGACTGTTTAATTTATCCAATATATTTAAGAAATACATAAAGTTTTATCTTATTTGGGTGAACAGTAAGGGATTTCAGTACCGTATGACATAAAAGTAGTCCAAGAATAAACCTAAAAGGCGATACGCTACTGGAATTTCTAAAATCCAAAATTTTTCTAGCTAGTGTGTTGAAATTTTTACTGAATATGCATATCAATATCATAGTCACACATTGAAAGCTTCAATCTGTTCTCATAAACACTACAAAAAATTAAACTTATTTTGTTTTATTTTTTTCTTTTAATTTTCTTAGTAAAAATTCTACCTTAACGGAAACACTACAATTTGTGCAATGGAGCATTAGTAATGCCCTATTCTAATTTGTTAATTTGTAAAAAAAATATATATAATTTCTTTAATGTTGAAACTTTAATAAAAGATAATACTGCTTTACGTATAATTCCCTAACAATAGAACTACCGTATGCTGAATACAGCCAATCAAATGCTTCATTTCACAACAGATATTCATAAATAAATATGCCAAGTCATCACTCTAGCTTTAACCACTCAGAAATAAAATCAATACTTGTTGAAAATATAGAGCATTTATTTTTGGAAATATATATATATTTTCTATCAACAAAAGCCGCCCTAAATAAGGGTTCAGTAAATCGGCCTACTAATCAATTCAGAATGAACAATGATTAAAAACAATTATGTATGTGACAATTTGAAAGAAGAAAAAAACATTAAGATAAATGATAAGAAAACATAGGAAATCATTTACAATAAAAGTTTCTTTGGTACAAATGATTACTAATTATAGCTAAGGATGATTTTAACACACGAGATCCTATGGCATCAAGTTGCATCATAAATTTTAAATTGTTTTAGTTGATTTAAAGTATCTCGTGGGATCGTGCCACTGGCACCGAACATGAGCCCAAAATTTGAAGTTTTGGTTACACATAACTCATGCATTAACAAATCTTCTACCAAATTATGCAAAAGTATAGTTATAATTAAGATATTGAGATACAATTTTCACGAAAATACTCCCCATGAAACCGTGTATATTTTAGCTCGAAAAAAATAAAGTCTATACGAGTAGGCCTATAAAAGTCGTCAAAATTCGACTATTTTCAGTAAAGAATCGTCTTAAAGAGGAATACCATTGACAACACGATGAACTGAATAGCCTAATTGAGAAACGGAAAATTATCTTCTTGACACGGATACCTACGGTATAAAGTAGGCATGTCAAAACCCTGCACATTGTGCAGTAGTCCCTGTGCGATGTGCACTTTCTATTCCCCTACCTGGAGGGAGAGACTCGCCTTGGAGGAGAACGCGGCAGGGCTATACAGACCTGCAACAGAATATCAGCTTTTGTTTCAGTAACTCAGTTTCAGTACGGGTACTGATTTGGCTGTCTGTGAATGAGTTATGATAAATAAAGTGAGGAGTTCACAGATAACGAAGAATGGAAATTATGAATCATATAACATAATTGTTATAATGTTTTCCTCAGCCAACAATAATTATTTTAAAATGAAAGTTTTGGTCAGCCCATGTCGAGGTAATAGTGTTGTGACAGTCTAGATCAAATTAGTAAAGTTAATCAGTACTCTCACGGCAAAACGAAATTGACATTGGCGTTCTTTTAGAGTCTGTACTAACACAGCCATCAAAGATTAGACGACTTACGACTTTCATTTCATAAGCTGGTAAGTGATGAGAATTTAGTGAGGAATAAATGTAGGGCTCTTGAGGTTGTAAGGAGCGAAGAATGCAACTATTTGCAAGGCGGAAAAATTTTTTGGAAAAATATATAATGGCAAATTTTCCGTCTCACGTCACTATATTATGCTAATATACTTACATTAATAAATCTTTAAACCTGACATAAATAGAATATCGTCGCTTCATAGCTTGTGAACTACACTTTTAAATTCTTTCAGTAACGCTTGCAACTTGTAGATACTTGCTCTCAACGTTTTCTAAATAAACTATAAGTGAATTTAAATTCTAAGCTTAATTTATATCATTCATTAATATTAATGTTAATTTATATTGACATACAGCAAGGAAATTATTTCAGTGTAAAAACTTCACAATGTCCTATTGCATGTAATTAATTGGGAGTATATTTTCTTTATCATTGGTGTACCAATGGCTGCAATAAATAATAATGCTTGACGAACAATGAAAGAATAGGGTATATTACTTAAAATAATTAGTATCTGCTACGTAAAATGAAATACTGTGTTCGTTTTTTGTTGTTTCGAAATTACTGCAATATTCTTTTCCTTCAAATACTATATAAAAATCATTTTAATAAATTATCCTTTACAAACCACTACTTTGTCAAGTATAACTGAGAAGCCTAAAGTTTTTTTATTGCAATTGTCAAATATAGACACTGATAATAACCGTGTTTTTTTTTCCTTCTGCTAAGTGTGTTTGTAATGTCCAAATGCCTATTTAATCCAACCCTAGAAGCGCAGAATAGATTATTGTACACCCCTCCAGCTAAGAACTGGTAAGAGCAACCCTTGAATGATGCAGTCCGCACAGACCGGCAATCCGCGCACATAACTGCACATTCAGAGTCTGATTTCTGACATGCCTGTTATAAAGCGATGTCTGTCAGAAAGCATCCTGAAAAATACGCGGTGCAATAGGTATGATTTGTTACAACCGCATGACACAACGGTTGCATTATTAACCTACATGAAATAGGCAATTTGTTGTGCCGACTTCCCTCAACGGTTCGTTTGTATTTCCTATGAGGTAGATGGCCTTTGGTTTTGGTAACGGTTGTGCGTGACCGCCGGAATTCAATTTGCGTTTGATTTCATTCGATGTTACATTATCAAGTTAGAACCAAATGCAACCTGCCAGCTATCTATCTCATGCCAGTACTGAAAAGAGTGGATATGCGTCCCAGTTTTATTTAATTTTCTCCAATTTTTTTCCGCACGTATCGGTTTTCAAAGGCCGCATATATTTTGTTTCCTTATCTTTTTTTTTTCTTTTGATCCAACTCCACTCGATGTACTCAACAAGAATTTCGAATGTTTTAAAGGCGGTTGAGTGAAAGTACATAGAGAATGTTATTGGATTGGCTGCGAAACCATATTCCATTGATGTCAAAGCAAAGCGCATTTTTCTGACCTTGACGTCGCGCGCGGGCCTCAAGCGCTAAGTATGAAAAGAGGAAGGGTTGTGTATATGAATAAGCAGCCTTTTGGATTAAGAAAACATTAGTGCACAAACTTCAAACGGAACGTGAAATTTTATGTCGTTATTTTTATATGGCTTATTTCTGTTTGATATTATCTATATTGTCTGTAAAACAAAAGTACTAATACCAATTTCTTAATATTGCAGTTATGTTTTAAGCGCTAATAACATAATAAAGAGTTAAGAAGAAATATTCACATAACTTCCATAGTAATACAACAATACTGTATTAAATGAATGAAACACAACATTAATAAAGAAAGTGACATCCCCCCCCCCAAAAAAAAAGAGATTGAATATGACATGACAAGTTGGAATTGATAGATGGTACCTTTAGCCTTATAAAAGTAATCAATAAACTAATCAAAACAATATTACAGTACGGAGCAAAGTTACCTAGGTGCTGTGTATGTTTTAGGTGTAACTAATATTCCATAACAAAACTCTTATCGCATTATGCTTTTAAGGTGATATTGGTGAGCAACTTCCTATCATCAGAATATTAAATTACTTTCTCGAAATGTGCTGAAGCTATAGAGCTGACATTTTTACAACACATGGGCACGTATCTTTTGCTTATGATGTAACAGTAGTTGCTTTGTTAATTCATTTCCTTACAAACAATTCCCATTTGAATGTTTTTCAAAATTTTCAATACACTATCTTCAGTAATACGTATTTACGGTATATTAGATTTACGAAAACATTCTGTTAGGCTACTAAATAAATAGGCCTATATCTGAAAATTTCATTTTTCTATAAAAAATGTTGAGAAAATATTTCTTTTCAATAAAAAAAAAACAAACTTGTGAAAAATGAGCATTAAAAGTAAAACTTACATTCTTATAATGCACTTATACTTCTCAGATAAATCTAAAAATTAACATGGATACAGTTTTAATAAGTACTCTTCCCTTTATCCATTGAATCAATACTGGCCATCCCTGTATATAGCTCGATCAAGCGGCATATACTACCTCTTTCGTCTATCTCTTTCCTTTCCGCTG